>NW_006800592.1:173821-188964 GCF_000485575.1 Poecilia formosa | reverse complement strand
GGTCAGGAGTATGACATTCAGTACAATGCACTGAAGAGTAATATTATGATTGCAAGGACCAAGGAGGATCAGAAGTTGGTACTTCCAGATTTCTTCTTATCGGGTGTTGTTCTTAGAGTTTGTACTGCTGTGAAATATCTGGGTCACTATATAACTGATGATTTAACCGATGACATGGACATCAATAGACAACGGCGTTTAGTGTATGCACAAGCTAACATGCTGTTACGTAAGTTTCGGATGTGTTCTGTCCCAGTCAAAGTGGCTCTCTCTAAGGCATTCTGTACCCCACTGTATACTGCTCACCTCTGGAGGCAGTATAAACAAAGTACCCTACAGAAGCTTAAGGTAGCCTACAATGACGGAATGAGGTTGCTGCTAAGGATGCCGAGATGGACCAGTGCTAGTCAGTTATTTATCGGTGTTGGGGTCTCCACTTTTCATGCTGTGTTGCGATCTCTTATGTACAGGTTCATGGGGAGGCTATGTGTCTCTACAAACAACATTATCTTGTTACTAATAGACATCTCACGAAGTTCAGTCAGGTGTAAGTCCAAAATGTGGACTCACTGGCGATGTAGCCTTATGGCAATTCAGTGACTTGGTTATGTGATTACTGTATTTATAATTTTCTTTTTTTATTACTGTATATTTTCTTTTTTTCCTTTTACTCTATGGACCTATTTTGCGTCTTTAAATAAAGTTGATTGAAAGTTGATTGATATGAATATCTTGGTATTTCTTTTCCTTAATTCATTAAATGCTAGTGAAATGGAGGCAAACGGTAGCCTGTAGCTAAGCTAACTATGCTAAATGGTTGATAATCTTACACAGTACTCACCTCTCTTGGAGAAAAACTGTTATAAATAAACACTCTTGTCTTTTTCTCTCTCTTATCTCTATTTTTTGAAAACTTGACTTTATTATTTTTCTAGGCAGCATAGTAGCTGCCACAGTTGTTCTTGTCTTGTACTGACTGCTGCTGAAAACGTCACCGTCAAGCACACTAAGCAGGAATGAACCAATTAACGCAGATACAGTGGGGAGTTCAGTGCAATATGAATGTGTGCTTTTTGGTCTGGGAGGGATAACATTCAATTTGTCGCCTCAGTTTCTCTGCATTTGGATCCTCTTCAATCTGCATTCATTATGACAGTATCAGTCATATGTTTAACTGATAAATATCAAATAACCTTTAGCTAAATATGATGCCATCTGTGGGGACTCATCTGAGTGGATTATATCTCGGGGATAAGTAAGGCTATGAGCTGATGTGGCAACAGAAAACATTTGAAACACAAATATTTCCCTTGTTAATCACCTCTTATCAGCAGCTCCAGTCTGTCTAAATCCTTCCCGCAGAACCAGAGGTTGGATGGGTGTTACCATCCTGTAAATAAGTGTAAGACCTGCAAGACTACATTCTTCTGAACAAACAACAGCTCACACTTTTTCTCAAAGGAAGAATCACACAGTCTCTGTAACTGAGAAGAAAAATGGAGGAGAATCAGCTGGACCACGAAACTCTATCCTGTTCGATTTGTCTGGATGTACTGAAGAATCCGGTGACAATTCCCTGTGGACACAGCTACTGTATGAACTGTATTAAATCCCACTGGGAAAGAGAGGATCAAAAAGGGATCTACAGCTGTCCTCAGTGCAGGGAGACATTCACACCGAGGCCTGTTTTAAAGAAAAACACTGTCTTTGCAGCTTTAGTGGAGCAGCTGAAGAAGACTGGACTCCAAGCTGCTCCTGCTGGTCCTGAAGATGTGGCCTGTGATTTCTGCACTGGAAGAAAACTGAAAGCCATCAAGTCCTGTTTATTCTGTCTTGCCTCTTATTGTGAGAAACACCTTCAGCCTCATTATGATGTCGCTCCTTTAAAGAAACACAAGCTGGTGGAGCCGTCCAAGAACCTCCAGGAGAACATCTGCTCTAAGCATAATGAGGTGAAGAAAATGTTCTGCCGCACTGATCAGAAGTGTATCTGTAGTCTGTGTTTAATGGATGAACATAAAGGCCATGACACAGTGTCAGCTGCAGCAGAAAGAGCTGAGAGGCAGATAGAGCTGGAGGTGAGACGAGAGAAAATCCAGCAGAGAATCCAGGACAGAGAGAAAGATGTGAAGCTGCTTCAACAGGAGGTGGAGGCCATCAATCACTCTGCTGATAAAACAGTGGAGGACAGTGAGAAGATCTTCACTGAGCTGATCCGTCTCCTCCAGAAAAGAAGCTCTGATGTGAAGCAGCAGATCAGATCCCAGCAGGAAACTGAAGTGAGTCGAGTCAAAGATGTTCAGGAGAAGCTGGAGCAGGAGATCACTGAGCTGAAGAGGAAAGACGCTGAGCTGGAGCAGCTCTCACACACAGAGGATCACAGCCAGTTTCTCCTCAACTACCCCTCACTGCCAGCACCCAGTGAGTCGACACACTCATCCAGCATCAAGGTCCGTCGTCTGAGACACTTTGAGGACGTGACAGCAGCTGTGTCAGAGCTCAGAGAGGAACTCCAGGACGTCCTGAGAGAAACGTGGAAACAAAGCTCACTGACACTCACTGAGGTGGATGTTCTACTGTCAGAAACAGAGCCAGTGAGCAGAGATGGATATTTAAAATATTCATGTGAAATCACTCTGGATCCAAACACGGCTCACAAATGGCTGGTGTTGTCAAGGGAAAACAGGAAGGTGACAAGAAAGGCTCAACATCAGTCTTATTCTAGTCACCCAGACAGATTCACTCATTGGCGCCAGGTTCTGAGCAGAGAGAGTCTGACTGGACGTTGTTACTGGGAGGTGGAGAAAAAAGGGAGAGTTTATGTAGCAGTCGCATACAAGAATATCAGCAGAGCAGGAAGTGGGAATGAATGTTTATTTGGAGGTAATGAAGAATCTTGGGCTTTAGATTGTCACCAAAACCGTTATAAATTTGGTCACAACAACATCTGGACCTCCATCTCAGGTCCAGTTTCCTCCAGAGTCGGAGTTTACCTGGACCACAGAGCAGGTACTCTGTCCTTCTACAGCGTCTCTGAATCCATGACTCTGATCCACAGAGTCCAGACCACATTCACTCAGCCACTACTGGCAGGAATTTGGGTTGGGTTTGCATGTCATGTAGAGTTCTGTGAACCTAAATAGATAGAACCCACTTAAGGTTCTGTGGGTTTGATTCAGAATCTTAATCCTGCAACAGATTTGTTCGTGATTGCTGTTATGTTGTTTCTAAACTGTGTATAAATCAATAGGTAGAGATTGTCAGCACTTGTTTGTCTTAAAGTCTGATGTTCTTCTCTAAAACAGCTGATCAGCCCAATAATATTTACTGTTTTCACTTTCAGGCTTTGAACTCAGAAATAAAACGACATATTACTCCTCAAGTTGAAAAAGTGAAACCAGTGCTTTGTTAATGTTATTGTAACTCATTTTGTTTAGTTATTTTTAATTGGTAAATTAACATTTGCCAAATAATTTGACTAATTATCAATTAATTTGTAATATATTAATTTATCAATTAATATGACCAAATATTAAATTAATATTTATCAATGAGGCAGAAGATATTGTCTTTTTGTAGACTTAAGCTAGTTTCATGTTTTGTTGATTCTTAAGCGGAGAAACTGTCGTATTGCTTCACTGTTAAGCGGTGTTGGTGATGGGATGCTGCCCCCTACAGGAATGTTTTGTTTTTACATGACAATGGGTTCAGGAAATGTTGATTATTGCTTCATTAGTATTAGTTATAGAGAATGGATCTGTGTAAATCAAATTCTCATTTTATCATTTCTGTATTTGTGTGTTTTGAATCCAAATAAATAAAACTTTGATTTATACATCAACGCCATCAGAATATCTTATATGAGAAATACATCATCATAACCACATGATCCAGTTTCTCCGTAGATGCTCTGTTCGACTCTCCTGCTCAGAGTTAAATCATCATAAAACCATCAGTAAAAAACCATCAAAGGCCACACAATATTCAAAAAACGTTTTGTGACAAATTAGGGGGTTATAATTTAAGAGGAACAGGAAATTTAAAAAAAAAATGTTAGAATACCCAGAAAGAGTTTTTGTGTATTACTGTGGGGAGTAGATTGATGGAATGTATTAAATGACAAACTTAAACAAAGTATAAATATAAACCAGCTTGAAAAACTGTTCAAAAAAGAGCTTATGGGGAAATATGTTACATAGGATGAGTGTCTCAATGACCAAAAATACTATTGTTATTAAAAATGTATAATTTTACATTTACGATTGAGAATGTGAGTTAAAAACTTATTTAATGTTTTCCAGACAGTGGAACACACAAAAACACGCACAAATTACAAAAGATTTTTTTGTATTGTCGTAACCATTAAACAATCTCCCCTTCAGTTCAGCTTGAGGAGACACATTGTTGATGTTACCTTTATAAAATAACTTGCAATTAAGTATTGGCAAAGCTCAATGTAATTTTCACAGTTGGCGGAACATTATTGTCAACAGCTGCTGAAAATAACTAAAAAAGTTACTTTTCATTTAACTTAGTTACTTTCCAAATCAAGTAATCAGTAATCTAACTAAGTTACTTTTTCAAGGAGTAATCAGTAATCAATCAGTAATCAGTAATTCGATTAGATTTACTTTTTCAAAGTAACTATGCAATTAGAATAGAAGGAAGACTGAAACATGCGCTAAAGGTCCGGTTCAGATATTGTGTTATTTTGCTGACAAGCTGCGGTTTAACTCCCGCCCAGCAGGGAGTGGTAAATGGACCAATCAGCTTTTTGTCTCAGCGTGACCCGAGCGGAAGTAAAAAAACGGAAAGAAAGAAAAGAAGAAAAAAAAACGGCGCCAGCCGCAGCTTTTGTTAACTCATCAGAAATACTGCTGCGTTGTCCCATCTCGGCTAATATTTCAGCAACCATGTCTTCAGTTCAGCATCTCAGAGAGTTTATCAGAGAGCGACTAACTGCTGCTGCTCAAGAAATCTTCACAGAGGTTGAAAAAACCATCATTTGCTACGAGGAAGAGCTCGATGCTCAGCGCAGGATGATGGGGGTCAACTTGCAGCAACAAATAAAGCTNTTGAGGAAAACCAATCATAAAGCAAAATGTTAGGAAGTGATAACATACTTAAGTGGACCTGTATACTAAAGTGGATCCATCAGCTCTTACTGCAGTATCAACGTTAATTAATCAATACATGTAAAACACCGTTAAAAACAAGAGAACTCTTAGAAGATAAAGGGAGTTTATTTATATAGCACGAGGTACCCTTTACCAAAATGTCATGTTTCATTTAAATGAAATGCTCTGTGAGGAAAGCAACACATATGAGGGTAGTATGAAGACTTTGAAACAAGCACCAACACAACTGAAAGCAACCTTTGCTCTCGAACATATTCGTGGTTCATATCGTTTCCATGAATGACAGTTTAGAAAAGTTCAGGTCTGACACAGGTCTGTTTTTTCTGACAAGCTGCGGTCCCACTCCAGTCCAGCAGGGGGCGGTAAATGGACCATCGGCTGCTTTGTCTCAGTGTCAGCCCCGAGCGGAAATAAAAAACAAAAGGAAAAAGAAACGGCGCCAGCAACGGCTGTTGTTGACAAAGCAGAAAGACGGTTGTGTTGTTATATCTCAGCTGAATATTTTAGTAACCATGTCTTCAGTTCAGCATCTCAGAGAGTTTATCAGAGAGCGACTAACTGCTGCTGCTCAAGAAATCTTCACAGAGGTTGAAAAAACCATCATTTGCTACGAGGAAGAGCTCGATGCTCAGCGCAGGATGATGGGGGTCAACTTGCAGCAACAAATAAAGCTCAGCAGAGTCGGTTCGGAGCTGCAGAGACAAAGTTCTGGTAAGTCTGGATAAAGTATAGATCGGGGGTCATTGCTTCATTTCCAGCCGCTGGTGTTTAAAAGAGCTAAACACCATCTGTTTTCAGCTGCTAGCTCCGATGCTACAGAGGTTCGTCGTTTTGTAGCCCAGGACAAAATGTTGCAGCACAATTAGAAAATGTTTGTTAGAGTCTCTGCGAACCAAATGGAGATCATTTAATCCCCATAACTATGTTAATGCAACAGATGCCCGAATAATAATAAAGGTTTTCAGACAAACATTGTTGAATAGTAAAATTCAGACCCAGATTTAACTTACATTATTATGCATGTTTACTATAATGTGATTCACATTGCTTATGTTCATCATGTATATCATGCGTTCCAGAGAGAAGTGAGCGTCAAACAGGTGTGTCGGCTTGCAATATGTTGTTGTTGGTTTCAGGCTACGTATTTTTAATAAGCCTATAATACAGCACAGAGAACACGAAATGAGAATGCACAGTGTAATTTGTTTTTAGCCATTTACCAATCAACCAATATCTTTATTCACTCAACAAAACACATTACATTACCAATGTACAAAAAACACTGTCTTATACAGATAAAGATGCTCCTTTTCATCTACATGAGTGAAAAGGAGCAGGAAGAAGAAATAATTACAAAATAAGTCATTTTGTTTTCATGGCCATGTGTATAAAATGAAGATTATAACTTACAAAACATATCATTCTCCTCATTGCTAACTCAAAAGTGTATAAGACATAATATTTTTTTTCTTATAAAGTATTTTGAAGTGATTTGAAGTAGGACATTTTTTCAAATTCCCAGACAAACTATTCCATAATTTGACTCCATGCACAGAAATGCACATTTGTTTTAAAGTACTCAGCACAATTTTACTTTTGAAATAATTCTTCCTTTGGTTATTTCTGTCACTTGAGCTTAAGACAAAAAAGTGTGTAAATTTAATGGCAGCGACATATTTCTAGCTTTAAACATAACTGATAAAAAAAATTTAAATTAACCAAATCCCTTCATTTCAAAATATTTGATTGAATAAACAATTTATTTGTATATTCTCTAGGATTCACTTTGTACAAAATACTTATACAGTTCTTTGGTGTCACAAACAAAGGCTTAATGTTAGTTTTACATGTGTTGCCCCAAACCTCGATACAATAAGTCAGATATGGGACAACAAAGGAATAATATAAAGTCTGGAGTGTTGAAAATTCTAAAATGTTTAGCTATTTATGAATGATTAAATAGAAAAGTAAGTACTTTATCCTGTTGAAGAATAAAGAAAAGCAGTGCAGAAGTTAGATTGTAACAAGCGCAGTGCATTGCACAACTAATGCACACCTGGTACCTCTAATGCACACCTGCAGAGCCAGGTGTGCATTAGAGGTTGTTTACTGCGTCCTCTGCAGTAAACAACTGCAGAGGATGTTTACTGCAGTTACAATAAGTGACCGAATGGACCTGGAATATGTTAAATAATAGACTACTGTGCTAACGGAGGTAAAGTCAAACAAGTGTTTTGTAAGTATTTTAAGCTGGTAGCTGACAACAAGAAGATATATTTTGGCTTCATGCAATGTAGTAAATGTGGCACTTTTCTCTCCTATGTAGGGTTTACTTCAAGTTCGGGCCTTTAATTAAAGCTAATTGGCTGTGTTGGATCTTGTTCGGACCAGGTGTGTTTGGATTGTTTTAGGTCGGATCTATAATATATTCTGTTTCAGACACATGAAGGTTGCTGGGAAAGCTGTTCTTTTCGTAGTTTCATTCAGAGAGTAGTGGAGGAGCCAGCCAGCAAAATAAGTATTTCAGCCAAGTGCAGAAAGTTTTGTAAATTCTTCATTAATAAACTCATTCAGGACCTTGTAGATCCTGAAGAATGTTGTTGCTTCAGTCATCAACCATGCCACAAATATCATATTTACACTGTAAAGAATAATATGCTTTACTAATTAAAGTTCCTACACAGTCTGGTCAACTTTAAAAATTGAGGTTTTAAATTCTTCATTTATTACATTTATTTTGTAGAAATTGTTTGTGGCATCAGTAACTGTAACAAAGTTCACCACTGAATAAATGTCTTAAAATTAGAGGTTTAATTGTTCTTTTTGCTGTAATACAATCAGAATTTATCTTAAATCTTTTGAACATCTATACCAGGACTGCCAATTAGTGTGGACAGTTTTTTTCTGAAAATAAAGCACTACAAACTATGTTTAGATGAACTGTGTGATGCCAACAGTCTCAGATCTCCAAGTCATCAATTAAATGATATCAATGATCTCTTCCTTTATCCCCACAGACCTCCGACAGCCACATTTCTCCAGTGAGGAGCAAACTTTTGCCATCCAGCAGGTTTGTAATCAGGGGAGGAGGTCCAGTCATGACCAGGAGGAATCAGGACATCAATGGACTGGAGAACCTCCATGTATTAAAGAGGAAGATGAGGATCCAAAATCACCACTGATTGATGAACAGGACATTCAAGAAAATAAATGGATTAAAGAAGAGGAGGAATCAGAACCTCAACTGATAATTGTAGAAAAGAAGGAACCAGATTATTCAGTGCTTCAACGTGAACATCATGGACCAGAACATTTACCAACCAGGCAGGATCAGAATGAACAATGCAGCAGTCAGGAGGGAGAGCATCTTGTCCAAAAGCTGTTTGTTGCTTTGATGGATACTTCTGCTCTTCAAGAAGATGAAATGAGTGATGGAGGACCTCAAACTGAGCAGCTCTCCTTTCAGATCTTTCCCGTAGTTGAGAGCAAAGATCAGGGAGGAAGCAGCTCCACTGTTTCAGAGAGTCATTCTCATAATGAGGCACAGGCACAGTTTTACAGAACCCACACATGTGGAAAGCCTTTTTTATGTGAAACGTGTGGAAAAAGTTTCACTCGAATAGATCATCTAAATTTTCACAAGAAAATTCATACAGGTGAGAAGCCTTTTTCATGTGAAACATGTGGAAAACGTTTCTCTCGAATTAGTCATTTAAGGCTTCACAAGAAAATTCATACAGGTGATAGGCCTTTTTTTTGTGACACATGCGGGAAGTCTTTTATTCAGAGCTCGGACTTAAATGTCCACAGACGAATCCACACAAATGAGAGGCCATTCTCTTGTCAGACATGCGGAAAACGTTTCACTCGAAAAAGTAATTTGAATGTTCACAGGAAAACTCACACACAACAAAAAAGTTTTTCTTGCCAGACATGCGGACAACATTTTCTCCGTCCTGGTAATCTGATTTCCCACATGAAACTAAAACATAACAGTGAGAGGGAGACATTTGACTCTCTCACACAGTTAACATTATAAATATTTAAACCTTTCTTTGCAGTTTTCAATTTGCGAAAATGAAAATGAAGTAATTTTGGGGCGCTTCTGAGTAGTGCCCCAGAAGTGCAGCTAAATAGCCAATCGTTTGTGGTTGCTTGTTGTGGTTTCATCGGAACCTGGTTTAGTCTTCCGGTTTTCTGGGTTAACTTTTTGTTTGTAGCCATGATTATTTTGTGTTTTAGTTTGTTTAGGTTGAAAGGCCTCTGCTGTCTGGTGTCATTAGTTCATTCTCAAAACCTTTGTTTTGATGGAATTTGGACTCCTTTTTGCTCAAAGTTAAATTGTAGGTAATCACAATTTAGTTTGGTATTCCTAAATATTATATATTTTGCAAGTTATAGAACAGAACTTTAATTTTTGGCTAATTTAGCCCTCCATGTTATTTTGCCAGTTGAAGAATATTATATCATTATGGAGTTGTAGTCATTTTTTTTAATCGTTTATTTGAATCTTTATACTGGAGTAGGAAGGGGAATAAAGACATTTTCACCAGCTACCACTATTTAAGAGTAACAGTGAAGTAATGGGTTTATCAGAACTTTTTTGTCAGGTCTTAAGAGACTTCTAAGTTTATGAATGGCAGCAGAATTTATGGACAAATGTCATATTTTGTGCTACAGTCCACTCTCGCTTTTCAGGTTATGCCTATTTACAGATTGTTTTTTTCATAGGGAATATCTATGAAATATTTAAAGGAAAATGCTGCATGGGAGGCTAAAATACTTTGACGAAGTACTACTACTAGCAGCCACTATATAAGCACCATTTATTTTCCTTGCTGCTGATTGGCTGTACTCTTAATAGTGGAGATAATGAAGGCCTCTGATGTTGACTTTTGATGTCGTCTCAAGATCGTACAATCTCCTCTGCATATTTCAGTGCATATTAAGGTGTATGCTATTTAAACTTTTTTTAATTGGCAATGTTTGGATTATCAAGTATTTGTGGAGTTTAGCTATTCGAACATGATTGTGGTCCTTGATTCTCTAAACTGTGCAATTAGGGACAAAGCTAATAAACAATAGGAAACCTTTTATTGATCGGAACATTGCACACACAGACCAGAAATAATTAATTTTAGTCTTTGTATTTAATATTTGGTTTGGGATTGTGTGACTTTGTGGATGTACCTTGAAACTGTATAAAAAATATTTTTTGACGTGAAAAGCTGCAGAGAGCTTTGAGAAATGTTTGCTTGAGGAAAACAAATGCTTTGTAGATGTTTTCCAGCATGGTGGTGGAAGCTGATGATGTGGGCTTGTTGATTGGTTCAACAGTCGTCTTTGTCCCAAACTCTTCTTGAACCAAATGTGGGTCCATCTGTCAAACAGCTGAAGCTTGGTCCAAGCTGGGTCATCATCAGGACAACAAAATAATTGTAGGGTTCAAATGGCCTAGTCAAAGGCCAGACTTTAACATTACTGAAATCTTTATTTCCAGAGAGCTGTACTGAGCGGATTTTGTTTTTTGAGCCTAAATGATCCAAAGCATGGTTCTAAAGAAGACTGAGTGAAAGTTGATCCCCAACTAAGCTAAGTTACCTTTTTATTTAAGCTAAGTTACTTTTTATTTAAGCTAAGTTACCTTTTGCTGATTTTGTTTATTTTCTTGTAGATTTTAAATAGATCAAAGTTTCTGCTTTCAGTTTTGAGTTTTGTAACAAACTACTGATTGTTGATGTGTTTTAAATTTACAAAGTTTGTTCATTTGATTTGCAATTTTTTTGTTCAAAATGTTTCACTTTTTCACATATTTGAAACATTTGTTTTAGACTTGTGAAAACCAAAATGTTAGAATAGTTTAGTTTTTTATTTTACTGGAAAAAAAAACATCAAGTTAAACTTTTTCAAGAAATGTTGAATTTAAATACATGAATTACTGTTTGTTTTCATCAAAGTTTTTTCTAGCATGAATCAATAAATATTTAGTTTCTGCTTGATTCTCATCTCCCTCCAGATTTCTGTCTAAAATTTTTACCATTGAATGTCATTTTTCTGGTTGAATTTCAACCAGAAAAATGGGCAAACAGAAGGAGCGGTCGCATTAAGAATTGTAGTTCTGAAATGGGAGTGGAGGATGTAAACTAAGCTGTCCAGCCCGTTTTGGCCACTCTTCCAGACATTAGCGATTGGGTAAGATCAGATCCTGTAGTTTCAAACTTCAACAGAGTTCACAGATCCAGCAAGCAATCGCTTCTCAATAGCCGAGATCAGGGACTGTCTCTTCGAAATAAAGCTTAGAACGAGGGGGTGGTTATTACGAGACACTTCCCAATGATCTGGGTTCTAATTCTTCAGGTTCTTTTTGCAGATCAAAGGTATTAAGGTAAAATTTAAATTGGTCAGGGGTTAAACACTTGGCATTACTTCTATGGGTACAAGCTTTAACTAAGCTCTGCTTGATAGAAATCCAGAAATGATTGCTGATTACTTACAAAGTGACACCATGTATTCTAATGTTTTATAATGTAATGTCTCATCAATTTGCTGAATCAGAAATCAATAACTGTTTGGACAACTGACTCTTAATCTATTGATCAGTCACAGGACTGGTGTATGTAATTTAGTATGTTGGGATGGAAAGAATGTGAATTTAGAGTGGGTTGGCCTTTACAAGATGGTGGCTTAAACCCACAGAAACAAACTGATGCTTTGCTGTCCTAAACAATCATTTTTACATCCAAAACATAGTAAATATTTTTTATATAGTTGTTTTTTTTAATCAAGGACAAATACATTCAACATTGGCTCTTGAATAGACCTACATGTGATGGATGCATTTTTATAGCAATAGCTAATTTGCTACTGAATCATGTCCCTGTGTAGCCTTCCAGGAAGACAAACATTTTAGAAAGAAGTTTAGAAAGAAACTTCAGTTTAGAAAAGTTTTGGACTACGTTCAGAGAATGTAGTCTATTTTTGCTGCCAAAATGCTGTTCCAGTTCAGTCCAGCAGGGGGCGGAAATGGACCAATCAGCCTGTTTGTCTCAGGGTGGCACCCAGCGGAATAAACCCGGAGTCCTTTTTCCTTTTGTGTTAAGCAAGAAGGACACAGCAGAAAGGCGGTTGTGTTGTCGTATATCAGCTGAATATTTCTGTAGTTTCAGCAACCATGTCTTCAGTTCAGCATCTGAGAGAGTTTATCAAAGAGCGACTAACTGCTGCTACTGAAGAAATCTTCACAGAGGTTGAAAAAACCATCGTCCGCTATGAGGAAGACATCAAACTGCTAGAAATCTGCTGGAAACCACAGATAAAACTCAACCGAATCGGTAAGAAGCTTTAGATTTAAATTTTTAGATTTAAAAGTAAGTCTTGTTGAGATTTTGGTGTTATTATGGTAGTACTGCGACAGATTGGCGACCTGAACCCGCCTCTCACCCAGAGTGTTAGCTGGAGAGGCACCAGCAACCCTGCCGACCCACTAGGGACAAGGAAGGAAGGAAGGAAGGATGGATAGATGGATGGTAGCTGTTGCTTACCGTCCAACTGTCGACTTTAGCAGATGCTGAAGTTTGTATCTAGTTGATCGGGGCTAAAGGCCTAGTCTGCTGCATTTATCGACTCTGGACTCGTGTTGGACAATAAAACAATTTCAGTAATTTATGAAGGAACAAAAAAGTAAACAATAACTTTAAGGTTAAGAATTAAAATCCAGTTAAAGACAATAGACACAGCATAACATCCAGGATGTGGGGCCAACATGATTTACGGATGTTTACACAACTGAGAAGAGAATAAAAACGGCTGTGTGAACTTGATTTGCTCTGTTTTTGGTTCTACATTGATATATTTGCTATTTTACTGCAGGTTGTGATTTTGCATCAATGTAATACTAACTGAGATAGTTTTTTTTATTCATTCATAAATGTCTGCTATTCTGAAGCGACTTGAGTATTTTCATATTTTTCTGAAAATAAAGCAGTTATTACTATCTTGTCACTCCTTTTAATTTATTTGTTCTCTACATTTGTAGTAAAAATCATTGTTTTTTTAAACTAAATTACTGAATTTTTTGATATCATTACCTAAATATTTATTCTATTTGTGGAAACACATAAAATGCACTCATGGGGAATTTGTTGTGAATCTCAAACCTTTATTTTATTTTGTTTACAGTTCTTATTCTTTCATGTAGTTCAACACTGAGCTTTAAGTCAGAGCATATTAAGTAGTTACATTTGAGCTCTAAATTAAAATCACCATCACATCCTGATGCATCTCAGTTTGAGTATCGTGTGGATAATAATGGTTCATCCCGACTTTTTAACCTTTTATTGCTAACCCCTATAGATGTTGCCATGGTAACCAGTAAAAAGGGCAGCTGTTCAGACTCCATAGGTTCAGATATTGTTCAGTGGATTTTGCTCAAATCTAGAGAAACTTTGAGCTTTGTTCCTCCATGAATATTTCAACAAACATTTTCAACTGTCTGGATCTTCTTTTTCTAAATACAGACCAGCCAAAGCAACATGTCAGCATTAAAGAGGAAGTTCTGTCTGAGCCACAGATCTGGAACCAGCAGAAGAGCTCCATTCAGGAATCAGAACCTTTACAGACTAAACAGGAACCAGAACCTCTAGAGATAAAAGAGGAGACAAAGATACAAGAGGTTATGGAGGAACCTGATCATCTTCAGATTAAAGAAGATACAGAGGAACCAGAACTTGCAGCTTCTGTGGTCTGGTACCAGAAGGAACCCAGACTGCTGGATATCTCCTGGAATTCCCACACAAATCGCAACAGAAAAGGTATGAAGCTCTGAGCTACCAGTGAAACTTTGGTTCTCTGCAGGCTTGAACGTTGGCAGAATGTAGATGATTCTGCTGGTTCTGCAGCCAGCGGCTGATTTGAGGCATATAGTCAAAACCAATAAATAGCTTGAATTTGCAGGTTTTGGTCCTGATCGACCACAACAGTACCTGCTGCTGGGTTTTACTCATTTGAGATCTAGAAATGCATTTCTATGCCGCAGACTGGGAGCAGATTCTAGAAATGATCTTAAGTCTCAAATGAAAACAGAATTCATTTCTTGCATCATCCTAAAAATCTATTGCAAATGTTTCCATTTGGGTCAAAGACTTAATTCAAAATGAAGGTACCAGAGCAACCGCTCCGACAGTGATTCAGTGAATATGTTGAGTAGATGTAGGGGAGTGAAAAATGGCAAATAACTAAGATTAATCTTCACATCGGACTCAGTTTCTATCTGTTTTATCTGGGAAGCAGATAGAGTTCTTAGGGTGTTGCAGTGTTAATCCATAGTCACTCAAATCTCTCAGAACCTCCGACTGTTCTATTTATGCCAGAGCGCTACTGAGGAATTTAAAGGTGCTAAACTCATGAAATACATAAAGAAATTATACACAAACTCCATTCTCTCTGCTCATAGATAAACAGGAAGACATTTAATGCACATCTGCGGATTCACACATCACATTTTCATCGTCTCAGAATCCAAAATGTCTTGCCTCTTACTTCTGACATCAAGTTTTTATACCATTCCAGCCCTACTGTTGTGTATTGGGAATCTTTGACCAATGGCCTTACCGACCCTCGCTTGCATAGCAATTCTGGCTCCGTCTTACACTGGATGTGTGTTGGAAGTTCCGAGAATTAAAGTTTGACCTCGTGGAAGTTAAATCTGCTCCATCAGAAGAACTTTTAGTCAATTATTAGTTCTTTATCTGCCCAAAGATTCTTTCCCAGTCCTGGCCGACTTCTTCGCATGCAAGCAGGAAAAGATGTTTGCCAGAAGTTTCTTGCACAAGAACTTAACCTTTCTCTCTTTGGTGATTGCTTATTCCACATCTCTCCAATCTGAATTCCTCTCTAACTTCTAGGTCAGATTGACCCAGTACATTTATTTTCAGACAAAACATATCTTAATGTGAACCAACCAACAACATGACTTTTAACTATTAATGTAATTAAATTCCTCTACAG
>NW_006800592.1:170144-173445 GCF_000485575.1 Poecilia formosa | reverse complement strand
ACACACACACACTTCCTCATCTACATTCTGCCTTCAACAGTCAGGCAACTCCAACTCTCTCAATGCCCCATATTTATGGCACCTGAAGATCTCCTTTTTGTAATTTTACAGTTTCCTGTTCATTTTTGCTCAAGGTTTACATGCAACAAAAATGCTAAGCACCACCTCATTGATTGTATTAAAAATATTTTCATACTCAATTCTTTTTAATTAAAAAGGGGGATTTGTCAGATCTCAGCTATTTTGTCCTTGTGATCCTTAAATGCGATGTACAGCTAGTCTCTGAATTTAAACAATATTCTGATTAAAAGTGTATAAATTAGAATACGTGTATAGTCATAGGAAACATGAGAAGACTCAGATGTGGTTTTAAATACTTCAGTTGCATTTATTTTATAAGAATTGTTTGTGGTGACAACAGCTGTGGCAGTGGCGATTATGTTAAAGGTTTCTAAATGTGGTGTGAGTTTCCCACTGAATAAATAGGTTTAGTTCAATATTTTTTAGGTATGAAATTTTGGTGCTGGAATAAAATCAGGATTTATTTAAATCTTTTAAAGATATTTACCAGAGCTGCCACTTAGCGTGGATGACACATTAACCTGCAAGTTTCTCCTGTCTTTCAATTAAACACTACAAACTAATTTTGAACTAATCATCTCACACCTACAGCAAGAGATCTCAAGGAACAAGCAGGCTGATGAATGAGACAATCATCAATCTAATTATATTAACGCTGTCTTCATTTTCCCCACAGACCTCCAAAAGCCACAAGCTTCAACCATCCACCATGTCTGTCACCAGGGGCAGAGGTCCAGTCATGACCAGGAGGAAGCAGAAGCTCCAGTGATTGAAAAAAGGGAACCAGAACGTCCATGGACTAAAGAAAAGGATGAACCAGAATCGAAAGATCCACAAACTAAATGGATTAAAGAAGAGAAGGAATCAGATTCTCTATTGATAAAAGAACATTGGAAAACACAGCATCCACAGATTAAAGAGGAAAAGAAGGACCCAGAACTAGTTCAAGAATGGGAAGATCCAGAAACTAAATGGATTAAGGAAGAGAAAGAATCAGAATCTCTGTGGATCCACAGAATAAATGAGGAAGTAGATATTTCAGTGCTTAAACATGAACAGAATATTTACCAGGTAGACAGGGCCAGAAGCAGCTCTACGAACCTCTGCAGCAGTCAGGAGGGAGAGCTGCTTGTCCAGAAGCAGGATGTGATGGAAACATCCACTCTTCAGGAAGGCGATTTCAGTGAACAAGAAAAAAGAACTGAGCAGCTTCCCTTTCAAATTTCTCCTGGAGTTGAAAGCAATGATCAGGAAGGAGGCAGCTCCTCTGTGTCAGAGAGTCGCTCTCCTACTAACAAAAAGCAAAGGTCTTTCACATGTGATCTTTGTGGGAGAAGTCTCACAAGTCAGTGCAGCTTGGAAAGGCATTACAGAGCCCATAAAGGTGAGAAGCCTTTTTCTTGTCAAACATGTGGAAAAAGTTTCAGTCAAATGTATAGCTTAAATGAGCACAAGAGAAGCCACACAGGTGAAAGGCCTTTTTCTTGTCAAAAATGTGGAAAAACTTTTGCTCGAATGGAATGTTTAAACGTTCATAAGAGAATTCATACCGGTGAGAGGCGCTTTTCATGCGATACGTGTGGGAAAACTTTCTCTCACAGTTTTTATTTTAAGCTGCACAAGAAACTTCATACAGGTGTGAAGCCTTTTTCATGTGATACATGTGGAAAATGTTTTACAATTGGTGCAAATTTGAATGTTCACAAAAGAATCCACACAGGTGAGAAGCCTTTTTCATGTCAAAAATGTGGAAAGCGCTTCTCTCGAATTGATCATTTACATAAACACCGGAGGATCCACACAGGTGAGAAACCTTTTCCATGTCTAACATGTGGAAAGAGCTTCTCTCGACCTCATCATTTAAACACACACATGAAAATACACACAAGTAAGAGGGATTTTCCATGTGAAATTTGCGGAAAGAGCTTCATGTATGCTAGTAAACTGGATTACCACAAGAAACAAAAACACAAAAGTGAGAAGTAGTAATTTGTCTCACACAGATTGACTATCATACATATTAAAGCTTTTCTTTGCTTTTTTTCTTTGTAAAATATATCAGAAAAGGAAATGGCACAAATTCTGTTTAAAAAGGAGTTAGGAGTGAGGCTGGGATATTTGGTTTATGACGCCTTTTGGACCAGGACTTAGGAAAACTCTCCGAGTCTGTGAACATCAGCAGTTTGGACCTAATGGACAAATGTCTTTTTCACACCACTGTCAACCCCTGACTCGTTGGGAGACGCCTATTAATGTACGGTTTCTGTAGCGCATATCAAGAAAATATTCAAAAGAAAATATTAGACGGGAAACTGAAATACCTAAGTGAGATGCTACTTGATACTCTATATATCTGATGTTTGCAAAGCAGCCAATCCATAAGTGTCATTCATTTTCCCTTCCGTGAATTGTCTGTATCCCCAACAGCCGAGATGAGAAAGACCTTGGATGTTGGCTACTGCAGTCATGACAAGACTTCTTTACACTAAGGGTATATTTGGTTAACTGTTAAAATAGGCAGTTTCTTGCATTTCAAAGTCTCAATTATCTGTGGATTTCAGCTGCAGTATTTGCAAACTCATGTTTGATATGAAGAGCTGAAGAGAGCTACGTAAAGTGATGTTTGCTGGGCTCTCTCCTTCTTATAACAAGTAAAATGAAACTCCTAATAACCATTATGCAATCAAATGGCCATAGAAGTGTGGAAGTGAATGGATAAAATTAGGGGTGCATTGGTGATCGGCCGATACTTGTCTGCCTCAGCAAAGGTCTAAAAATCAACCACTGTCCTCTTCTGCTCTGCTGTCAGAGAGGTTTGACTGATAGACCGGCCCACCAGGTCATGTCTGCACCTTTCCAGTTAACAATAGTCACCCCTCTGCTGCCAATTCAGCGATATTTCAGACAAAAAAATTGTATCGGCCAAAATTGGAATTGGCAGGTCTGGGTTTTTAAAAGTTGGTAATCTGTCAAACTGGAATCAGTGCAGTTTTTTTTATCTACATCAGCTAGATAAAATACATTTCAGTTCTGACATTTGAAATTTGGTTATTTAAGGCCAAATTAAGTAACTGCCTCCCTCCAGTGAAACTGGTGTTTTGGTCCGGTACCAGACTGGGGCCTCTGGACTAGTTGGAATTTTTGTAATTAGCATTTTCGTTGCGTTCACACTGCAGCCTGAAGTGACTCAATTCCGATTTTTTTGGCGTAATGTGACCTG
>NW_006800592.1:165021-168327 GCF_000485575.1 Poecilia formosa | reverse complement strand
AGAGATCCGTCAGCGGCGATAGTTGCTGCAGCTCCAGCTGCTGCTGAACGGGGCTGAACAGGAACTGATTTAGCTGCTAGCTCAGATGCTACAGACGTTGATAGCTTTGTAACTCAGCATAAACAGACAAACGAAGCTGAAGTTGGTTTCCGATTCAAGCTTCCAATTCGGAAAATGGCTAATTTAATTTTTCGCCACCTTCCCCGTCTTTAATCGACTGAAGTTTAAAAACTACGACACCTAGATACTTCAAACCTGGAATGGATTATTCTGCTCTAATAGCAGACTATTTATAACCATGCTTGGGATTTGTGAAACTTCACTAAAGATAAGATTACTATTCACACTTGTTCCATGCAGTTTTTTTCAAATTAAATTCTATTTCAAAACCACTGTATTAATCCCAATGGGAAATTGAATCTTGGTGTAACTCATTAATTCTTCAGTTATTGTAGATGGTGATGGCTGTTGGAAGGAAAGATCTTCTGCAGCGGTCTGTTAAGTGGAGTTTCAGAAATCAGAAAAAGGTTTCACAAATTGAAATTGGAAACCAACTTCAGCTTCGTAACAGAAAACGTGTTTGAGTCAAACCCCATGACTAAATACTAGAGATGTGCCGATCAGGTTTTTTCCTGCCGATACCGATACTGATCACCCATGAGGGCCGATCACTGATACTGATCACATAATTTTTTTATTTACATTATGGTTAATGTAACGGTTACATTATGTGGAAAAAGGAACCATGAATTCATCTTAATTTAGACAAAAACTTGTTTTTAATAACTTTTTCCAAGAAGAAAACTAAACAAAACAGGCATTGTGCAAATTGTACTGCTATTGATAATACTATCTTTAACAGACNGGTACCAGACTGGGGCCTCTGGACTAGTTGGAATTTTTGTAATTGGCATTTTGACTAGCATAGTGAGGTTAGGGTCTTTGTTGGTATGAGGTTTAGTCCTTGTCAAGCCTGTACTGATTGTGGTAGAAACAGATCAGTCTCTGGGAGACATCCACTGAGAGAGAAATCGTAGGACAGCCAACCGGTAAAATGGCACCAGAAAAATCCAGGCGCTGCCTGAAAGTCCCATTGTAGACTGTTGTAGCATCCTTCTTAGCAGGTGGTTATGGTTGTTCCCAAAAGACTGGTAAAACTTGTCTTCATGAAGTGCATTCGTTTTTGGATTATGTTGCAATTTTTCTGCGTAATTCCTTCTGCTTTCCTGTCATCACATTTTCCCCTTTGTAGCAAATCAGTAATTTTTGATTGAGAAGTTAACACTGCTTCCCCATGCGGCTCAGTTGAATGAGCGCTGTTTGGGTGAAGCTTAATGAGTGAATTTACGCCTGGACTTCATTTGCTGTTTTTCACTCTGTGCTGTTCTTAACAGAAAAGACTGTAAACGCAGTAATAAAATACAAAATGATTCGTTAAGTTGAAAAAGTAAAACCAGTTTTTTTTATCATGCTTGAACACATTTTATTGAATTCTGACACATTAAATAACAGATGTTGTTTCATTGTGGACAATTTTTTGGAGGCTCAACTCCAAAATAAATTATTATGTTGCTTCCAAATTCGAGTCAGACTTCTTGGATATATTTTTTATGTGATGCCTAGTAATTAAAGGAGAGAGATGTTTAGCTGAATCTGATGCACAATGAGAGAATAACTGATAAAGTTGTTCAACATGTGATCAATTATGACACCTAAACACACATTCTGTGAAGACCAGGAGATACAAAAACTTCTTAAAGAAATTCTTCTTGTTTGGACTGAACAGTAAACAACAGTAATTAAAATCTGCTTGCATAAACAGCTTGTGTCTCAGTATTTGCTGTGTATGTCTTACTCCAACAGACCGGGATTAGCTCTGAACAGATAATGAGCCATTCATTTGATTCTGGTGTGATGGAGCAGGGATGCATCTGATGATCTGAAACTTGCAGATGGTAGCTCCTGAGGACCGGACTTGAGTAACCCTGTTGTAGCCTTTGGCTGCTGCTGAACACTGTTACCTTCAAGTCCTCTAAGCAGATCCACAGGGGTGTTCAGTAAATATGGATGTTTGCTTTTGATCTCAGAATAACTTTTAATTTTTACTGCTAAAAACAAGTAAAACAAAAAACAATATGATTGACAGAGGCCCTAATTTTTTTTATATTTATATAAAAAATAACCCTTATCTGTCAAAGGCCCTAAGACGTGTCCTAACTTTCCCCCCCTGTATGCAAGCTAATATGTTGGCACTGAAATTTAGCATGCCTGCAGAAAAAGTGAAAGTGTTTCTTTTTGGAACTTATTGCACCATGTTTTATATGGCTCACCTGTGGTGCAACTACAGCAAGACTATGAGGAAGAAACTGGAAGTAGCCAATAAGGACGCTTTTAGAATCCTCCTAAAATTTTCACGATTAACATCTTCAAGTCAAATGTTTGTTATGAGTAACAAACCAACTTTTCATGCATTGCTGAGGAATTTCATGTATAAATTTATGCGCCACTTGGATGTAACAAACAATTTAATAAAATCCTTGACAACTGCAACGTATATTAGATATATTTCTAACTTTCTTAACTATTGGAATAATTGTTTATCTTCTTTGTGGTGTCTTTTTTTTACTTGATGATTTGTGCATTTAATTTCTTTTCTAAATGGCCTGGACTACTTCTTGTATCGAAATAAAGAATCATGAACTAATACAAAGTTGCTTTTTTCTTCCCTATTTATCGCCTGACCACACTCCAGTTCAGTTGGGGGTGGTATCGCACCAATTTTGTTCTACATCAACCGCCAAGAAAACATCGAAGAAGAAGAAGCCCGCATACGCTAAGCTAGAAACCTGTTGCATTGACCCATTTCGGCTAATATTTCAGCAACCATGTCTTCAGTTCAGCATCTCAGAGAGTTTATCAAAGAGCGACTAACTGCTGCTGCTCAAGAAATCTCCACAGAGGTTGAAAAAACCATCATTTGCTACGAGGAAGAGCTCGATGCTCAGCGCAGGATGATGGGGATCGACTGGAAACCACAAATTAAGCTACACAGAGTCGGTTCGGAGCTACAGAGACAAAGTTCTGGTAGGTCTGGATAAAGGTGCTGATGTTTTCACAGCAGACGGAGATCCGTCAGCGGCGATAGTTGCTGCAGCTCCAGCTGCTGGTAAACAGGAACTGATTTAGCTGCTAGCTCTGATGCTACGGAGGTTGATCGCTTTGTAACTCAGCATAAACAGAAAAACGAAGCTGAAGTTGGTTTCCGATTCAAGCTTCCAATTCGGAAAATGGCTAATTTAATTTTTC
>NW_006800592.1:154568-163908 GCF_000485575.1 Poecilia formosa | reverse complement strand
ATTTTGCGGGTTATTTGTTTAGCTTTCTGACCGTCATGCTAATCCGGGTGAGTGTTTGTAGCTGTGCGCTGCTTTACCTGCTATCTGATCCTCCATATATGTCTTTATGCCATATTAGATTCGTCATGTTGATGCATTTTGACCTGCTTCAAGTTTCCGCCGCAACACGCAAACTTCCCCGTTCACTCAGTGGTTATAGTTCCTCATCGCTTAGGATTTGTTGCTGCGCGTTTACGCAGAGTGAAGGAAAGAGGAGACCAGCTGCACAGGCAGGCTGGACATGAGATGCAGGTGATAATCAGTTTGTGTGATCGGCAACAAGAGACCGTGATCGGCGATCACCGATCATACACTTTTTCATGGAAATCAGCCGATTATGATCGGTGGCCGATCGATCGGCACACCTCTACTAAATACATTACTCTAATTGTTATGGAGACCAGGGGCCTCATGCATAAAAGACTGCGCAGTTTTCACACTAAAACTTGGCGTATGGAAAAATTTAGAAAAGTGCGGCGCACAAAAAAATCGGATGTATAAAGCAGTGGCTGCGCAACTTTCCTTTATAAATCTTAATTTGCGGGAAATAGAGCGCAGCTGCTGGTCTGCCTGTCGCCTCCCACAAATACATATGTAAATTAGTATAAATAACCATGTAACCAGTAACCATGGAAGTAACCAGTAATACTTGTTTGTAGCAGTATTAGTATTTATAATAATAATTATATATTTTATTTAAATGGTGCTTTGAGGGCACATAATGTCACCTCACAAAAATAAAAACACATTTTAAAGACAAAGCTCCACAATTACGCAGCTCACCTTTGCGCAGCTACTTATATACGTGGGACTGTCTACACACCTTGATCACCTTAAAAATAATCAAACCTGTTGATTATTTGTAATCAGCAGATTTGAGTTAATCTGGTGATCCAACCCTGTTTTCTTTTTTTAGTGGGAATAAAATTACCCCGTGTAATAAAATTACATTCCATGTGCTTTGATGCACAAACCAATGAGTTACATCTTTATGAGACAAAAACTGAGGAAAATTACTATTTACATTTGAGTGAGATTTTCACATCCTGTCATTTTTATGTGCGTGTTAGCTTATTAAATGCGGTTCAGTTTCATCGTTTACGTTTAAGCAATAAAATATTAAAATCATGAAAAACATCGGGTTTGATGCTTCTTGGTCTAAATAACACAGAATGTAGTCAGATTTCAGTGTATTTAGGGGAGTTTTGATGCTTTGTAGTTTGATGTCCACAGAAAAGGTTTGCGTGACTGCCGCACATTTTCACACCAGCGAAAAAGTGTGCGTATATTTACGTAAACTTTGATGCAAAGTTAATTTTATACATGCTGACTTGTGCGTAAAATATGGCGCTGCACATTTTTTGTGCGCACGCCGCTTTACGTCACCCAGGTGACTCCAGGATTTTCCTCTTTGCTGCAGTTCTCATACAGAGACCTGGAGATGTGTGGACCTGCACCACCATCCTCCTCAGTGTGTGGTGCTGAGATAAACTCATCCAGCATCATCTCTCACAATTCCAGTTACTAACCTACATGAACAGTCAGAGCAATAATAAATAGGTTTCAATTAGGGCTGTAAATAAACATGTTAGTAATCGAGTAATTATTCTTACGATTAATCTAGTAATGGATAAAAAAAATTTATAAAATAAAATATTTGTAAATCTGGCATAACACTGGTGTCAGATATCAATATCAATCCAATTTGTCATTTTTGAGCTTCCCCAACAGTTACTATTCTGTAGTTTAGAAAACTAACCTGTAATAATAATAACTCACGTTCTAAATTAACCTGAAGAAAAGTTAGACAAAGATCTGAAATTATATTCAATTTAATAACAAAGAGGCAGGCTCACAAATACGTTTATGAAAAATGTATATACTTCAGTTTTTAGTTCATGTATTCATTTTCAGTCAGTTTAACAGATGAATTCTCACCTTGCCTCAAAAGTGAGGCTAGACATAAGGTTATAAGTGAGATTAACAACACATTGTCTAAATGTATTTTGAGTTCTTCACTGTATGAATGCCCTAAAATTAAAAATTTAATTGTAAATAAAAAATCTGTATGAAACTGTACTTCTAGATTAAAGTCTGAATGTATTTGAAATCTTTTTAACATTTTTGCCATAGTAGCAAATTAATGTGGAGGACACTTCTCCTGCTTTTTAGTTAAAAACTACAAACTAATTTTAGATTAACCACATGATGCCTATAGACCAGAATCTCCAGGAAAAACCAGGCTGATGCCTAAGATAGTGATCAATTAAATTATATTAATGACGTCATCCTTTTTTTCCACAGACCTCCAACAGCCAAGTGTCTCAAATGAGGAGGAAGATTCTGCCATCCAACAAGTCTGGAGCCTGGCAAGTAGGTCCAGTCAGGACCAGAAAGAAGCAGAACATCAGTGGACTGAAGAGGAACAGATGGAACCAGGAACAAAATGGATTAAAAAAGAAGAAGAGGAGGAACCAGAACCTACACTGCTCAAACATGAGGAAATGGAATATCCACTAATGTATGTAAAAAAAGAGGAGCTAGATTCTTCAGTGCTTCAACATGAACAGCAGCCACCAGAACATTTACCAACTGGACAGGACCAGAAGGACCTCTGCAGCAGTCAGGAGGGAGAGCAGCTTGTCCAGAAGCAGTTTGTTGCTTTGATTGAGACTTCTACTCTTCAGGAAGATGATATGAGTGAAGAAGAGACAAGAACAGAGCAGCTTTCCCTTCATGTCTCTGCAGTGGTTGAGAGCAAAGATCAGGAAGGAAGCAGCTGCTCTGTGTCAGAGAGTCAGTCTGATACTGGCACAAAGAAAAGATCTTTCAAATGTGACATTTGTGGGAGACGTTACACCCAACATTATAAGTTGAAAAACCATTACAGAACCCACACTGTTGAGAGACTTTTTTCATGTGAAATATGCGGGAAAGGTTTCTCTCGAATGAGAGATTTAAATCGTCACAAGAGAATTCATACGGGTGAGAAGCCTTTTTCATGCCAATCATGCGGAAAAAGTTTTTCTCAAATAAGTAATTTAAATCGTCACAAGAAAATTCATACGGGTGAGAAGCCTTTTTCATGCCAGTCATGTGGTAAGAATTTCTCTCGATTTAGTCACTTAGATCGTCACAACAAAATTCATACAGGTGAGAAGCCTTTTTCATGCCAGTCATGCGGAAAGAATTTCTCTCAAATTTGTCATTTAAATCGTCACAAGATAAGTCATACGTTTAAGGGTTGTCACGATAAACATGTGCCTCGTATTATTCCCTCCCCTCTCATTTTCTTGGTAACTGCTAAACACACAGGGAGCTAAAAGCGTCTTTTTCCTTCCACTCTGGTTGAACCCAACACACGATAATCGATGGCGACGACGGCAACAAAAGATGAAAAGTTTTCAGTTTTCTTGCGTAACGTCTATATCCCCCGTATGTATGACCTAGAAATCTCACATGCACAAATTATGTTGTTCACTCGGCTGAATGAGATCTAGT
The DNA here is from genome assembly GCF_000485575.1 of Poecilia formosa. NCBI lineage: Eukaryota > Metazoa > Chordata > Actinopteri > Cyprinodontiformes > Poeciliidae > Poecilia > Poecilia formosa. Next base: position 160,368 of record NW_006800592.1, on the reverse strand, counting down.
GACCGTCACCTCAACACACAATGTTCATAAACGAGAGAAGCGCTGTCTCTCGTCACCGTGTGAACATTACTTCAGTTACCTGTCTGGCTCCTGGTCTCCTACCACAGAGAGTAGTATAAAGCCTGGTGAGGAGGAGCGAGCAGTCTGGGAGCGCGTTGGATTCAAAGTACAGTCTATCCATGTCTCTTGGAGACAAACTGGCTTATAAAGAGACACCCTTTTATTTGTCATTTTCTTTTTCCTTTTTTCTTTTATGAAAACCTGAACGTTATTTTTTTGACTGCATAGTTCAGCTGTCAGTCGTTGTAGTCTTGGTCTGCTGCTGAACACTGTAACCTTCAAATTCACTAAGCAGGAACAAACCATTTAATGCAGATCCACAGGGTGTTCAGTAAATATGGATCTTTGCTTTTTTNTCAGTCGTTGTAGTCTTGGTCTGCTGCTGAACACTGTAACCTTCAAATTCACTAAGCAGGAACAAACCATTTAATGCAGATCCACAGGGTGTTCAGTAAATATGGATCTTTGCTTTTTTTATCTGGGAATGATAACTTAATTTTTACTGCTAAAAACAAGTAAAACAAAAAACTATATTATTGACAGAGGCCCTATTTTTTTCTATTTATATAAAAATTAACCCCTGTTGGTCAAGGGCCTTTGGGATTATCAAATCTTTTCCTTCCTGTATGCAAGCTAATATTTTGGCACTGAAATTTAACATGTGTGCAGATAAAGTGAAAGTGTTACATTTTGGAACTTATTGCACCATGTTTTGTTTGGCTCACCTGTGGTGTAACTACAGTAAAACTGTAATGAAGAAACTGCAAGTAGCCAATCAGGACGCTTTAAGAATCCTCATATTTCCACGTTGAACATCTGCAAGTCAAATGTTTGTCATGAGTAGCATACCAGCTTTTCATGTTTTGCTGAGGAATTTCATGTAAAGATGTATGTACAGACTGGATGTATAAAACTACTTCACAATAAAAGCTCTGACAACTGCAATATATGGTGATATTAGATATTTCTAACTTTAATTATTGGGAGTCATTGCTTACCTGCCTTGTGATGTTTTCTTTTACTTGATGATTTTTGTTTGTTTTTGTTTTTCTAAATTGGATGGAATACTTTTTGTCTCGTAATAAAGATTTATGAATTGATACTAAGTTTTCTTTAAACCAGTGGTCCCCAAACTACGGCTCGCGGGCCGGATCCGGTCCGCCTCCACATTTGGTCCGGCCCCCTGAACAATACCAGAGAGCGCTCAGATGTTTTTTTCATTTATTGTATTTTCCGGTTTATATGTGGATTTTTCTTCAACCACCAGGGGGCTCTTTAGCAGGAAGTGTGTCCTGTAAACTATGGGGCGCATTGCTGCCATCTATTGGACTTTTAAGGAACTGCTTGACTTTTATGTTATTTAATCAGTACGGTTGTTTGCTAGCGGTAGAGCAGATGAACACGTGTCTGTTATGAACGCCGCATTCAAGGTTGAATTCTTCGAAGCAATGCAGGAGCACAGTAGCAGCTTATACTTCAAAACGAGCCTTTATGTTAACATATGAGAAATTAATATGTTAAAGTTACATTCCCTCAATGGAATATTTACTAGTCAGTCCCAAGGACCGTTTACTGTAGTTACACCACAGGTGAGCCAAACAAAACATGGTGCAATAAGTTCCAAAATGTAACACTTTCACTTTATCTGCACACATGTTAAATTTCAGTGCCAAAATATTAGCTTGCATACAGGAAGGAAAAGATTTGATAATCCCAAAGGCCCTTGACCAACAGGGGTTAATTTTTCATGGGTTTTGCCCATGTGCTTTCTGGGTAAAAATCAATCGAGAAACGCACCCCCCCGCCCCCCGTCAACAATCTCCGGCCCCCCATCAGAGAAGGGAAAAGTTATGTGGCACTGCTTTAAACTGTTTTTCGGCTTTCCACTATCCAGTTCAGTAGGGGGCGGTATTGCACCAATTTCCTTGTCTGCCAACCGCCCAAAACAAAATAAATCGAAGAAGAAGCTTGAATGCGATAGGAAACTGATGCATTGTTCCACTTGAGCTAATATTTCAGCAACCATGTCTTCAGTTCAGCATCTCAGAGAGTTTATCAGAGAGCGACTAACTGCTGCTGCTCAAGAAATCTTCACAGAGGTTGAAAAAACCATCATTTGCTACGAGGAAGAGCTCGATGCTCAGCGCAGGATGATGGGGATCGACTGGAAAACACAAATTAAGCTACACAGAGTCGGTTCGGAGCTGCAGAGACAAAGTTCTGGTAGGTCTGGATAAAGGTGCTGATGATTTCACAGCAGACAGAGATCCGTCAGCGGCTGTTTACCAGCAGCTCAAGCTGCTGGTAAACAGGAACTGATTTAGCTGCTAGCTCGGATGCTACAGAGGCTAGCACAAACGTGGTAGCACAAACGTGGTAGCACAAAGAGAAAACCTGTTTGAGTCAAGCCGCCTGACTGCATATATTACTCTAAGTGGTATTAGTGCTGGAAATCTGGAATACAATTCTTGATTCGTAATCTCATACGTGATTTTGTAAATCAGAGCAGTGGAGAGTATTATGAAGAAGAGGGGGAGACGCAGAACAAATGGAGTAAACAAATAACGACAATATTTCTTTCTTATAAGTGAGCCACAGAGCCGCAGGTTGCAAAGCCCTGATATAGCAGATAAAAACTAATCCTATCAATTTGTTGAAGCTAAAAGTGAAAAATCTGCATTTTAATTAATTGTTAAAGTAAAATAAATTGTAAGGGATCAATTAATTATAGTAAAAAAAGAATAGTTTACTGTTATCCCTTCAGTTCAGGGACCAAGACCAGTTCTACAGGGGAATGGCAAACTGTGTCAAAGTAGAAACATACACACATCTCCAAATCTATATTTCTCAAATGTGTTTAATGAAACATCTCTTTTGCTGCACATTTGCTGTCTGGGACATAGACAAGTTCAATGGATCAGATGACTCCAACAGTGTTTAGAGGAAATTATTTCTTTGTGTTATTTCTCCCAAACATCCAGTTTTTATGAATATAGTGTCTGATGGTTGCTATGGAGACCTGATGACTCCAGGATGTTCCTCTTCGCTGCAGCTCTCTTACAGAGATCTGGAGATGTGTTGTGTGGTGTTGAGATAAACCCATCCAGCATCATCTCTCACACATTCAGTTACTAAGCTAAATGAAAATCTAAGCAATAATTAATAGGTTTCGATTTTAGGTCAGTCTTTATGATCTTTTCTTTCACCCACTTCCTTTTGAACATCAACACATCTGCCTTAGTGAATGAAGTGATTACTTCTCTTTCTTTTTTGAATAGCGGCTTAGAGAAATGGGTATCTGTCTCATCATATTTATAACCCAGATACCCAGAATGTCATGTTTTACAAAATTAAATTCCTACACAGTCTGATCAACTTTAAAAAGTGAGGCTAGACATAAGGTTATAAGTGTATGAACGCATTAAAATTAAACATTTAATTGTAAATAAAAAATCTGTATGAAACTGTACTTCTTGATTAAAATCATAATGTATTTGAAATATTTTTAACATTTTTGCCATAGTAGCAAATTAATGTGGAGGACACTTCACCTGCTTTTTAGTTAAAATCTACAAACTGATTTTAGATTAACCACATGATGCCTATAGACCAGAATCTCCAGGAAAAACCAGGCTGATCCATGAGATAGTCATGAATTAAATTGTATTAATGATGTCATCTTTTTTCCACAGACCTCCAACAGCCAAGTGTCTCCAATGAAGAGGAAGCTTCTGCCATCCAACAAGTCTGGAGCCTGGCAAGTAGGTCCAGTCAGGACCAGAAAGAAGCAGAACATCAGTGGACTGAAGAGGAACAGATGGAACCAGAAACAAAATGGATTAAAAAAGAAGAGGAGGAACCAGAACCTACACTGTTCAAACATGAGGAAATAGAATATCCACTAATGTATGTAAGAAAGGAGGAGCTAGATTCTTCAGTGCTTCAACATGAACAGCAGCCATCAGAACATTTACCAACTGGACAGGACCAGAAGGACCTCTGCAGCAGTCAGGAGGGAGAGCAGCTTGTCCAGAAGCAGTTTGTTGCTTTGATTGAGACGTCTAGTCTTCAGGAAGATGGTATGAATGAAGAAAAGGGTAGATCAGAGCAGCTTTCCCTTCATGTCTCTGCAGTGAATGAGAGCAAAGATCAGGAAGGAAGCAGCTGCTCTGTGTCAGAGAGTCAGTCTGATACTGGCACAAAGAAAAGATCTTTCAAATGTGACATTTGTGGGAGATGTTATACACAACATTATAAGTTGAAAGACCATTACAGAAGCCACACTGGTGAGAGACCTTTTTCATGTGAAACATGCGGAAAGACTTTCCCTCAATTTAGATCTTTAAATTACCACAAGAAAATTCATACAGGTGAGAGGCCTTTTTCATGCCTGTTATGTGGAAAGAGTTTCTCTCGACTTGGTCATTTAAATGACCACAAGATAATTCATACAGGGGAGAGACCTTTTTCATGCCCGTCATGTGGAAAAAGTTTCTATCGAATTAGTAATTTAAATGAACACAAGAAAATTCATACAGGGGAGAAACCTTTTTCATGCATGTCATGTGGAAAAAGTTTCTCTCGAATTAGTCAGTTAAATTACCACCAGAAAATTCATACAGGTGAGAAGAATTTCCACAAGAAACAATAAATCAATCAGCAGTAAATAAAAATGAGCTTATTAATAAAATGATGGATATAAAATTGCTTCTTTGTTTTCATCATCTCTCTTTCTTCAAAGAGACTGAATGACAAAAAGTTTCACTCCTGTACCTCGTGTTGTTCCCTCCCCTCTCGTTTTCTTGGTAACGGCTAAACACACTTGGAGCTAAAAGTGTAAATTTTTTTCAACTCCGGCTGAACCCATCACATGGCATACAATATCAACGACAGCAACAAAAGATGAAAAGTTTTCAACTTTCTTGCATAACGTCTATAACCTGCATGTAAGAGCTAGAAATGTCACATGACTTAATTATGTTGTTCTCTCTGCTGGATAAGAGCTAGCAACTGTCGCCTCACCACACAAGCTTGTTCTATCAGATAATCATACGCTGTCAGAATAGCATAGGTGCAGTGACTACGTATGCTTGCGCATTAAGAAGTCCAACCATCAGAGGAGTTGTCAGTTCAGCATACATGACAAATTATGACGAAAATATCTCATTAAGTTGTTTTCAACAATAACTAGATAGATTTACATGCATTATCATGGTTTCAAAGTGTATTTAAAGCAGGGTCTAGCTCACAGGTGTCAAACTCCAGTCCTCAAGGGCTGCTCTCCTGCAACTTTTAGATGTGCCTCTGCTGCACCACACCTAAATTGAATAATAAGGTCATTCTACACAAGGAGGAAGTAATGAAGCCATTTCCTTCCAGTGTTTTGTACCTGTGGCACATCTAAAAACTTCAGGACACGCGCCCATGTAAAACTCATTAACCTACTTAACCGCTAAGTCAGGATGCCATACAGCTGTTAACAACAAAGTAAATGACAATCTATGTCATGATTGTTACTAATTAAATAAAATCATATGGTAATGACAGTGTATACTTGTCTGATAGACATAGCCGTCAGTTGGTGCTAAGCGTATGATGATCTGACAGAACACCAGGCTCCTTGTCTCCTACCACAGAGTGCAGCATAAAGCTATGGAGTTAGATTTGTTTCACAATTATTCAATCAAAAAAAAAATCATGTCAAACAAAAAAAGTAGTATTCAACCAAAAAAAAAATCAT
>NW_006800592.1:134072-136315 GCF_000485575.1 Poecilia formosa | reverse complement strand
CTGTTGAATAGAATATTAATAAGTTTTAATGTGTATTTTTTGTTAACTTGGAAATATGGCAATGTTCACAGAGCCAGTGTGTTGGTTGCAAAAGAGAGGAAAAAAAATCAGTTTTTAACAGTAAAGTATTGAATTAATTGTTTTTTACTCTGCTGAACTGTATGATTAAATCACATTTTGCTCTGTATCCAACAAGGTGGCATTACACATAGCTGCGTAAACCTTTCAGAATTTGGTGCAAACAGGTGATTATGAGCTGAAAGAGGGCTGGACGTTCAGCTTTGGAAGCAAATACTAACAAGCAAATGATTTCATACTGGAAGCCATCTGGAAAACTGGACTATGTGCCACGTCAGCTGAGGGTAAATGCAAAGAGAAGTGGCAGTCATCTGTGAACAAGTCTCTTCCAATGGCTTTAGAAACGTCTCCAGCAAGATGCCAGGCGTTTCTCACTGTTTGAGAAAGTTACTGAACTGGAGCATAAAGATATTAATGCTACGTAGGACACAGGACGTGGAGAACTGCATGGACACCGTGGTGATTGGCCGGACTCAGACAGTGACAGCTGCACAGCCAACTGAAACTATACCTGTAGAGGTTGAGAGACAATCCATGAGTTCCACCCCTGCTCCTGTGGTTCACAGTGTGGTCAGTGATCCTCCAGTCACTGGTTCACTGTCGGCCATTGACAACTTGGGGGGGGACTCCAGTCAAACACACTGACTTCAGCATGGGGCAAGACTTGAGCAGAAGACCCAAAGCAGGAGTAAAAGCTCTGCTGCTCGAGTGCTAAACACGACCAGAAGAGAGGCTCACATCACATCTGTTTTAAAATCATTGCATTGGCTCCTAGTATGTCTCAGGATTGATTTTAAGAATATTTTTCTGTTTTTTTAAAACGTCTTAATGGTCTTGGACCATCTTATCTTGCTGAACTGCTATTACCTTATGAACCCCTGCAGACCCTCTGACTCCGGACTATTAACAGTTCTCAGAGTCAGAACACACAGTTAGGGTGAGGCTTCTTTCCTGTATTGTGGAACGGTCTGCCAGAGAACCTGAGGGCTCCAGAAAACGTTGCTGTCTTTAAGAGCAGGCTCAAGACATCTTTTTAATTGTATTTCCTGAACTGAATCATTTCTGCTTAGTCTGTGCATTTTCAATGCAGTTGTGTTTTTTTTTCCATTTGAGGTTGGGGTGGGTAATTGTTTGCTTTTTTTATTGATCTGTATAGCACTTTGAGCTGCTTTTAGTATGAAAGGTGCTTTATAAATAAAATTGATTGATTGGAATTATAACAAAACACATTTGAACAGTCAAATATCTCCAGCAATGACTTTGGAAAGCAAAAATGCCTATAATGTACATTTAAAGTCTATTTTTGGTTGTAGTTGTACTTTTTAGGCGCACAAATACCTAAATGGTGACCAGTCCCACCATTTTGGATGGCAAAGTTAGAACACATAGGGACAAATTGTCCCAATTCTCAAATTATGCACGCTTGTAATCTACACACTCGAACCCTTATGTGCTCTTTGACTGAGTTCACACTGCATAGCGGGGTGTAAGGTGAAGCCTGAGTATTGGGACCGGGTCAGGGAGACCTGGAGATGTTTTGACCTGCAGCACCATGTCTCTCAATGTGTGGTGTTGAGATAAACTCATCCAGCCTCATCTCTCACATTTCTAGTTACTAATTTGAATGCACAGTCGGAGCAGTAATTAATAGGTTTACATTTCAGGCAAGTCTTTCCAGTATTTTCTTGGATCCACTTCCTTTTGGACATCAACATGTCTGCCTTATTAAAGAATAGGCTCTTCTCTTTCTTCTTTTGAACAGTATTTTAGTGAAACAAGTCTCTGTCTCTTCACATTTATAATCCAGGCAACCAGAATGCCATGTTTTACTGATTGAAGTTTCTACACAGTCTGATCAACTTTAAAAAGTGAGGTTACAAGTAAAATTAAAAACATATTGTCTTATGGTAAGACGATTTCTTTACTGTATAAATGTCCTAAAGTTAAACAACTAATTGTAAAAAGAAAATCTGCATGAAACTGTACTTCTGCATTAAAATCTTTAGAACATGTTTGCCACAGCTGTAATTTAGTGTGGAGGACACTTTACCTGCCTTCCCTTTAAACTCTACAAACTAATTTTAGATGAACTTCATCATGCCTACAGACCAGAATCTCCAGGAAAAACAAGGCTGATCCATGAGATAGTCATCAATTAAATTATA
>NW_006800592.1:131563-133590 GCF_000485575.1 Poecilia formosa | reverse complement strand
AGAACAGAGCAGCTTTCCCTTCATGTCTCTCCAGTGGTTGAGAGCAAAAATCAGGAAGGAAGCAGCTGCTCTGTGTCAGAGAGTCAGTCTGATACTGGAACAAAGAAAAGACCTTTCAAATGTGACATTTGTGGGAGATGTTACACACAAAAGTGTAACTTGAAAAACCATTACAGAACCCACACTGGTGAGAAACCTTTTTCATGTGAAACATGCGGAAAAAGTTTCTCTAAAGCTAGTAATTTATATCGTCACAAGACAGTTCATACGGGTGAGAGGCCTTTTTCATGTCAGTCATGTGGAAAGAGTTTCTGTCAAATGAGTATTTTAAATCGTCACAAGACAATTCATACAGGTGAGAGGCCTTTTTCATGCCAGTTATGCGGAAAGACTTTCTCTCGTCTTGGTCATTTAAAGGACCACAAAATAATTCATACAGGTGAGAGGCCTTTTTCATGCAAGTCATGCGGAAAGAGTTTCTCTCATATGAGAATTTTAAATCGTCACAAGACGATTCATACAAGAGAGAAGCCTTTTCCTTGTCAAACATGTGGGAGAAGATTCAATCGTAGGGATAAGTTGAGCAGGCACATGAAAACTCATACAGGTTGTGGGCAGCTTTGAAGCCAAACTTGTGAAAAAATGTGTTTTGAAATGTATTTCTTATTCTCTTTAGAACCCACATGGGTGAGATGTGTTTTCCACATAAAATATGGTGGGGAAAGTTTTTTTTATTATAGTGAACTGAATTTTCACACAACACAAATATACAAAAGTAACAATTGGACATTTAACTCGCACAGATTCACTGTAGTAAATCTGTGCGAGGACAGCAAACTAATATTCTATGGAGAATAAAACATCAGCTTGGGAAAATGGAATGTCATTGCATTTTACTGATATTCTTTAAAAAAAACAAATATCCTGCGTCTTATGGATTTAGGATAAGATCTAAAAATAGTGCCTTCTGCTTTTAACATGTGAGGTTTTGGTCAAGATAAAGTCACAGTTAGACCTTCAAATAAGTGGGATAACGTTTTGTCTTATATGAGCCGCCATCTTACATGGGTTATTGAACTGATTGCAGCTTTCTCACAGATCATAGATTATCATTTATCAATTTCGATTTTACCCAGTGTCACTTTTTTGATTGAAATGTGGCTGAATATAGGAAGAAAGTCTCTGAGTTGGTAGTTACCATTAGTTATCATCATTGATAACTACAGCTTGCAGACATTTCCTGGTGGGCCGGTCTATCAGTCAAACCTCTGCTGCAGAGCAGAAGAGGACTGTGGCTGATTTTTAGACCTTTGCTGAGGTAGAAAAGATCAGAGGATGAGATCAGCTTCACGTAAATATCGACCGATCATGATCTCCCAAAATTGAGGAAATTGGCTCGATTTTGTGTTGGTAGTAAAAAATATTGTAGAGGTAATAAAAAAGGTAGTAAAAAATATTGTAGAGGTAATAAAAAAGGTAGTAAAAAGTAGTAAATTCAACTCTGGGATTCCTGTATAAACCATGATATTAAACCATTTCTTGGATTGTTTTCACTTTGCAAAGCACATTAGACCGTCACCTATTTTAGGATGCCCATAAATGTTTTTTTTTTTAAATGATTATTATTATTGTAATGTGTGTACATATATCATTTAAAATGTATGTGCTGCTTGGATGTATCAAACAACGTAAGAGCTCTGAGAGCTCTGCAAAATACAGTGATATTAGAGATACTTTTAGCTTTTTTATATATTGGAACAACCTTGTATGTGATTTGTGGCGGTTGTGTAATTTTTACCTACTTGATGATTTGTATATTTTACTTATCTTTTTTAGAAATGATATGGACTACTTTTTGTCTGGAAATAGACATGAATTAATATGGAGTTCTTTTTTCCCCCGTTTAGCGCCTGTCCACACACTCCAGTTCAATCAGGGGCGTTATTGAACCAATTTGTGGTCATTTGTGTTTTTGTATTAAAAAAATGTTACATTGACAGGAAATATTAAAATATTACTGGGTAATT
>NW_006800592.1:126658-130796 GCF_000485575.1 Poecilia formosa | reverse complement strand
ACTGCCGGCGGAAGTAAAACTGTGTGACCTCTAGCGGAAGTAAAATGTTCCAGCGCATTGTGTGTTGAATTAGCAGAAAGTCGATTGTACTGTTGTATTGAAACTCAGTATTTCAGCAAACATGTCTTCAGTTCAGCATCTCAGAGAGTTTATCAGAGAGCGACTGCTGCTGCTCAAGAAATCTTCACAGAGGTTGAAAAAACCATCATTTGCTACGAGGAAGAGCTCGATGCTCAGCGCAGGATGATGGGGATCGACTGGAAACCACAAATTAAACTACACGTAGTCGGTTCGGAGCTGCAGAGACAAAGTTCCGGTAGGTCTGGATAAAGGTGCTGATGATTTCACTGCAGACGGAGATCCGTCAGCGGCGATAGTTGCTGCTGCTCCAGCTGCTGCTAAACAGGAACTGATTTAGCTGCTAGCTCGGATGCTACAGAGGCTAGCACAAACGTGGTAGCACAAAGAGAAAACCTGTTTGAGTCAAGCCGCCTGACTACATATACAGGTCCTTCTCAAATAATTAGCATATTGTGATAAAGTTCATTATTTTCCATAATGTAATGATAACAATTAAACTGTCATATATTTTAGATTCATAATACACAAACTGAAATATTTCAGGTCTTTTATTGTTTTAATACTGATGATTTTGGCAAACAGCTCATGAAAACCCAAAATCCCTGTCTCAAAAAATTAGCATATCATGAAAAGGTTCTCTGAACGAGCAATTAACCGCATTAATCATCTGAATCAACAAAGTAACTCTAAACACCTGCAAAAGATTCCTGAGGTTTTCAAAAACTCCCAGCCTGGTTCATTACTCAAAACTGCAATCATAGGTCAGACTGCCGACCTGACTGCTGTCCAGAAGGCCATCACTGACATCCTCAAGCAAGAGGGTGAGACACAGAAAAAAATTTCTGAATGAATAGGCTGTTCCCAGAGTGCTGTATCAAGGCACATCAGTGGGAAGTCTGTGGGAAGGAGAAAGTGTGGCAGAAAAAGCTGCACAACGAGAAGAGGTGACCGGACCCTGAGGAAGATTGTGGAGAAGGGCCGATTCCAGACCTTGGGGGAAGCAGTGGACTGAGTCTGGAGTAGAAACATCCAGAGCCACTGTGCACAGGCGTGTGCAGGAAATGGGCTACAGGTGCCGCATTCCCCAGGTCAAAGGTCAAGCCACTTTTGAACCAGAAACAGCGGCAGAAGCGTCTGACCTGGGCTACAGAGAAGCAGCACTGGACTGTTGTTCAGTGGTCCAAAGTACTTTTTCGGATGAAAGAAAATTTTGCATGTCATTCGGAAATCAATGTGCCAGAGTCTGGAGGAAGACTGGGGAGAAGGAAATGCCAAAATGCCAGAAGTCCAGTGTCAAGTACCCACAGTCAGTGATGGTCTGGGTGCCATGTCAGCTGCTGGTGTTGGTCCACTGGGTTTTATCAAGGGCAGGATCAATGCAGCAGCTATCAGGAGATTTTGGAGCACTTCATGCTTCCATCTGCTGAAAATCTTTATGGAGATGAAAATTTCATTTTTCAGCACAACCTGGCACCTGCTCACAGTGCCAAAACCACTGGTATTACTGACCATGGTGTTACTGTACTCAGTTGGCCTGCCAACTCTCCTGACCTGAACCCCACAGAGAATCTGTGGGATATTGTGAAGAGAAAGTTGAGAGACGCAAGACCCAAAACTTTGGATGAGCTTAAAGCCGACATCGAAGCATCCTGGGCTCCATAACACCTCAGCAGTGCCACAGGCTGATTGCCTCCATGCCACACCGCATTGAAGGCTGCAAAAGGATTCCTGACCAAGCATTGAATGCATAACTGAACATAATTATTTGAAGGTTGACCTTTTTGGTATTAAAACACATTTCTTTTATTGGTCAGATGAAATATGCAAATTTTTTGAGACGGTAATTTTGGGTTTTCATGAGCTGTATGCCAAAATCATCAGTATTAAAACAATAAAAGACCTGAAATATTTCAGTTTGTGTGCAATGAATCTAAAATATGACAGTTTAATTTTTATCATTACATTATGGAAAATAATTAACTTTATCTCAATATGCTAATTTTTTTAGAAGAACCTGTATTACTCTAATTGTTATGATGGAAATCTGGAATACAAGATGTAAATTCGTAAACTCACACATGATTTTGTAAATCAGAGCAGTGGAGAGTATTGTGAAGGAGAGGGGGAGACGCAGAATGAGCTTTGTTTTTTTTCATGGGGGCTCAGAACAAATGGAAGAAATAAGTAACAACAATATATCTTTGTTTCTTATATTAAGTGAGCCAGTAATACGTATGGCGCTGTAGGTTCAACAGCCCTGATGGAGCACATAAAAACTGTAATCCTATCAATTCATTCGAAGCTAAAAGTTTAAAATCTGCATTTTAATTAATTGCTAAAGTTCAAAAAATAAAATTGGTCTGAGGGATCAATTAGATATAGTAAAAAATATGTATTTATATTGTTATCTCTTTAGTTCAGGTACCCAGACCAGTTCTACAGGGAAATGGGCAAATTTTGTCAAGTTAGAAACATGCAAATGATTTTCTCCAAATCTATATTTCTTAAATGTGTTTAATGAAATATCTCTCTGTTGCTGCACATTTGCTGTGTAGTTAAATGGATCAGATGATTCCAACAGTGATTACAGGAAATTATTTATTTGTGTTATTTCTACCAGACATCCAGTTTTCGTGAATGTAGCGTCTGATGGTTGCTATGGAGACATGATGACTCCAGGATGTTCCTCTTAGCTGCAGTTCTCCTAAAGAGATGTTGACCTGCTCCACCATCCTCCTCAGTGTTTGGTGTTGAGATAAACTCATCCAGCCTTTTCTCTCACAATTCTAGTTACTATGCTAAATGTAGAGTCAGAGCAATAACGAATAGGTTTCAGTTTTAGGCCAGTCTTTTTAATCTTATAGTGGCTTAGAGAAATTAATCTCTGTCTCAACATATTTATAACTCTGAAAACCAGAATATCAAATTTACTAAATTAAATTCCTACACAGTCTGATCAACTTTAAAAAGTGAGGCTAAGCATAAGGTTATAAGTGTATTGTCTTAATGTATTTTTAGTTCTTCACTGTATGAATGGCTTTAAAGAATTAAACATTTAATTGTAAATAAAACATCAGTATGAAACTGTACTTCTAGATTAAAGTCTGAATGTACTTGAACTCCTTTTAACATTTTTGCCATGGCAGCAATTTAATGTGGAGGACACTTTACCTGCTTTTCAGTTAAAATCTAGAAACTAATTTTAGATTAACCATATGATGCTTATGGACCTTACCACAGGGGGCGCGTTTCATTGGCTAATGCCCATTTCACGTCACAGCGCAGCTACTACGTGCGTGACCGTCTCACAAACACAAGCTACAGTAGTAAACACATGCTAATGTACATTGTGGACTAGCAGACCGGCAGAAAGTTTTTGCGTCAGAATGGTTCTCCACTGTCAGTGGGGAATCTGTTCAGGCGATGTCAGGTATCTGATCGTATTTGTGGAACTAAAATTCACAGATTTCCAAAATCTGAAACGGGATGCCTTGCTTGGATCAAAGCTTGTACACGACCGCATTTGCAGCTCAACCGTCATAAGATGAAAGGAGTGTGTGCTGGTGTATTATTGCTTTGCTTTCTTTGTGTTTACTGAATGAAAAAAAGAAAGTCAATAATTAACACATCCATTATAAAAACCTTTTAGCTAAGTACAGCATAATGGCAGTACCGATACAACTTCTACACCCTGAAGCCTGTCTGTTACAGTCTTACATTAGCTGAACAGATCAATATGCAATGTGTACCGTATCTGACATGCATTAAAGATTTTATTTTAACTGAAAAGGCTTTTTACGAAACTGTAATCGTGTTAGCCGCGCTAACACCGAGTACCAGGCCTAGGCACACTCAAACATTTGCCAACAACAGAAATCACTGATTCCAAAAGTAACCCTCAAAACCATGAATGCCCGACTTACCCAGCCTTGCAAGAACAACAGGCATCAGTGATCTTGTCCACAGCTATATTTATGCTGAGGCTGTGAGGATCTGCTGTTTTCCTCATCGACCGGTAGTATTTAGCTGCGACGCGCACAATGTTGGAGGCATTCCG
>NW_006800592.1:120281-125953 GCF_000485575.1 Poecilia formosa | reverse complement strand
GGAAGGAAGCAGCTGCTCTGTGTCAGAGAGTCAGTCTGATACTGGAACAAAGAAAAGACCTTTCAAATGTGACATTTGTGGGAGATGTTACACACAACAGTATAACTTGAAAAACCATTACAGAACCCACACTGGTGAAAAACCTTTTTCATGTGAAACATGCGGAAAAAGTTTCTCCATAATGAGAAATTTAAATCGTCACAAGAGAATTCATACAGGTGAGAGGCCTTTTTCATGCCAATCATGTGGAAAAAGTTTTTCTGAAATTAGTAATTTAAATCGTCACAAGAAAATTCATACAGGTGAGAAGCCTTTTTCATGCAAGTTATGCGGAAAGAGTTTCTCTCAATTTAGTTCTTTAAATTACCATAACATTATTCATGCAGGTGAGAGGCCTTTTTCATGCAACTTATGTGGAAAAAGTTTCTCTCGACTTGGTCATTTAAATGACCACAAGAAAATTCATACGGGTGAGAGGCCTTTTTCATGCCAGTCATGCGGAAAGAATTTCTCTCGACTTAGTCACTTAGATCGTCACAACAAAAGTCATACAGGTGAGAAACCTTTTTCGTGCCAGTCATGCGGAAAGAATTTCTCTCAAATTTATCATTTAAATCGTCACAAGAAAAGTCATACATTTGAGAAGAATTTCCACGAGAAACAATAAATGAATCAGCAGTAAAAAAAAATGAGCTTATTAATAAAATGATGGATATAAAATTGCTTCTTTGTTTTCATCATCTCTTTTTACAAAGAGACTGGATGACAAAAAGTTTCACTCCTGTGCCTCGTGTTGTTCCCTCCCCTCGTTTTCTTGGTAACGGCTAAACACACTTGGAGCTAAAAGCATCAATTTTCTTCAACTCTGACTGAACCCATCCCATGGCATACGATATCAACGACGGCAACAAAAGATGAAAAGTTTTTAACTTTGTGACATAACTTGTATATCCCGCATGTAAAAGCTAGAAATGTCACATGACCTAATTATGTCTTTGTCTTGGCTGGATGAGAGCTAGCGACTGTCGCCTCACCACGCAATCTCCATAAGAGGGAGAAGCGCCTCCTTCTTACCGCTGTGACTTCACACGACCATTACTTCAGTTACCTGCCGGGCTCCTTGTCTCCTACCACAGAGAGTAGTATAAAGCCCAGTGAGGAGGAGCGAGCAGTCTGGGAGCGCGTTTTCTATTTATATAAAACTTAACCCCTGTTGGTCAAGGGCCTTTGGGATTATCAAATCTTGTCCTTCCTGTATGCAAGCTAATATTTTGGCACTGAAATTTAGCATGTGTGAAGATAAGGTGAAAGTGTTCATTTTTGAAACATGTTGCATGGTGTTTTATGTAGCTTACCTGTGGTGTAATTACAGTAAAACTATAATAAAGAAACTGCAAGTAGCCAATCAGGACGCTTTCAGAATCCTCAGATTTCCACGTTGAACATCTGCAAGTTAAATGTTTGTCATGAGTAGCATACCAGCTTTTCATGTTTTGCTGAGGAATTTCATCTAAAAATGTATGTGCAGGTTGAATGTATCGAACAACTTCACAATAAAAGTTCTGACAACTGCAACATCTGGTGATATTAGAAATTTCTAACTTTAACTATTGGAGTCATTGTTTATCGGCCTTGTGATGTTGTTTTACTTGATGATTTTTGTATTTGACTTTTCTAAATTGCATGGACTACTTTTTGTCTCGTAATAAATATTTATGAATTAATATGAAGTTGTTTCTTTAACTTGTTTTTTTATGAAGTGTAAATAGTCTCAAAATATCTGCGTGTGTAAAAATATTTGTGCGTATGTAAAAGTATTTGTACCTGTTTTAAAGGATTTGTGCGTGTGTAATAAGATTTGTTTATCTGTAAAGATATTTGTGTGTGTGTAATACTAGATTTGTAAACCTTAAAAATAAAATAAACGTTCTCCTACGCCTATGTTGAAAAAGTATACACAAGTCACCTGGTACACACACGCACAAAACTGCATTTACACACAGATCCAGTTACGAGTGCGCGAGTATTTTTGAGACTTGACGCTTCGGGAAGTTCCCAGATTTGTGTGTAGATGGTGTGTTTACATGCTGGTAGAAAGCTGGGTCATCTGAGTTTTGCTCTGAGTCTAGCGTTTTTACAAACTCAATCATCTCCATCCATTGGCTTTATTTATCAGTTCTCTGTTTTTCTCTCTTTCTACCAAAAACTGGATGATAAAAGTCTTCAGTTTGGTACTTTGGTCTCAACGAGACCTTATTTTAAAAGGCAATTTTGTTTAAAAGACTTCAAAATTCATTAGTTGCTTTATTTATTCTGGATATTAAAATGTCTTCCATTTCCAGTGTTAAATGTTCATTAGAATTTAAAGTTTAATGACCTTTGAGAATGAGTTATTGCATTATTATTTCGTCATTACCATTATATTACTTAAAAAATGGTCTCAAAAGAACTATTATCATTTGTTGAGAACTTCTGGAAAACCTTATCATACAGTAACAATTTTCATGGTGACAGACCTATTCACACATCCTCCAGAATCTTCAGATTAAACTGTGTTTGTGTCTGGATCTCTGAAATCCACAGATACCCCATTTCATCGGCCCTTAAAGAAATATATACCTCATCTGCAAACCAGGACAAACTTGCTGTTCCCGTTTGTCTTCATTTCAAGTTGATTAATGTAGATGGTAAAATGTATTCAGATGGTTTAGATTTTCGCAAGCAATGAATTTCTTTCTCAGTTGATATTTTGACACAATTGACAGTTAATAAACACATACTTAAGAAAATAAATATTTTATGCATTTATTTAAAGCACCACTGCAAAAATAGGCTTCACAGCAAAAAAATTAATTCATAAACATTTCATAAACATAAAAAGAAAAATTTCTACATACATTGTGATGATTCAAGTAATTTTCAGGTTCAGTAATGTTCTGTCACAGGTTTGTCAGTGCATCAGCTGTTCAAGAAAATCAACATAATTTTTTTCTAACACTAACTGTCTATTTGTACTTTTTCTGCATCTTCAGACAATCTGCAACAGCTGAGATTCTGGGAGGTTCAACACCAAAACCTCAAGCTTCAAACTCAGCCGTCAACTGGACCAAGACACCTTTCAAACAACTACAGTAGTTAACCTGCTCTGTTGGTAGATGTTATGGTGTCTACTTAATCTTCACCCATCAGATACCATTCCCCCTGTGTAAAAACTTAAACTCAAAAATCAAAAAACTCAAAGGTGATCAAAACAAAAGGTGAATCTAACTCAAATAGTCACCTGATGCACCGTTGATTCTTGTTTACGCAGCCCAAAAAGAACGAAAGTCAAAATGCAGTTCTTTGGTTGTTTTATTCCATAGTTCAGGCAAAAAAGTTACAGGCTTCCCAGGATTCTGCTTCTCCTGCTCTGATTTCTGCACCTGTTCTCTGGCTAATAGACTGACTGATGATTGACTGAGACTAGTGACTGGTTGTTTCCATTGACTGAAATGACTGAAGTGACTGTTGACTGGTAAAAAACTTTGTGACCACCGACGTGCATAATAAGCTACCCCACCTATTTATACTGTGAAACACCCATGTCCCAATCTGAAATTAATTTAAGTGAATTACTAACCAAAGAACTTATTCTAAATAACAAATTAAACAAAATTTATAATGATAAATCAACTAGAAAATAAACAAAAAAATAAGAAACTAAACCATTTAAATTCTAAGATTTAACTGAAAATAGAGAAATGGCTCCTACAGTATCTGATGGCCATGTTTCACCCATCAGATATCGTTCCCCCGTTCTACAGTGGGGGAACGGTATCTGATGGGCATATTTGGCACACACACAAATCTTTTTACACACGCACAAATACTTTTACATACGCAGATATACTTTTACACACGTACAGATATTTTGAGACTATTTTCACTCCATATTTTTCGGCTGTCCACACTCCAGTTCAGTCGGGGGCGGTATTGCACGTATTTCCTTGTTTGCCAACCGCCACAAAACATCGAAAAAGACGCTTTCATGGGCTAAGCTAGAAAACTGCTGCATTGACCCATTTCGGCTAATATTTCAGCAACAATGTCTTCAGTTCAGCATCTCAGAGAGTTTATCAGAGAGCGACTATCTGCTGCTGCTCAAGAAATCTTCACAGAGGTTGAAAAAACCATCATTTGCTACGAGGAAGAGCTCGATGCTCAGCGCAGGATGATGGGGATCGACTGGAAACCACAAATTAAGCTTCACAGAGTCGGTTCGGAGCTGCAGAGACAAAGTTCTGGTAGGTCTGGATAAAGGTGCTGATGTTTTCACAGCAGACGGAGATCCGTCAGCGGCGATAGTTGCTGCAGCTCCAGCTGCTGCTAAACGGGGCTGAACAGGAACTGATTTAGCTGCTAGCTCTGATGCTACAGAGGCTAGCACAAACGTGGTAGCACAAAGAGATAATCGTGTTTATGAGCCAAGCCCCAGGACTAATATATTACTCCAATTGTTATGGTGGAAATACGAAATACAACGTGTAAATTCTTAATTTGTAAAGTCACACATTATTTTGCAAATAAGAGCAGTGGAGAGTATTATGAATGAGAAGGAGAGGCACAGAATGAGCTTTGTTTTTTTCTCATGGGGGCACAGAACAAAATAACTAATTGATCCCTTAGCAGCTAAGGGATCAATTAGTTATAGTAAAAATTGTTGAATAATGATTTACTGTTATCCCTTCAGTTCAGGGACCCAGACCAGTTCTACAGGGGAATGGCAAACTGTGTCAAAGTAGAAACATGCACACATCTCCAAATCTATATTTCTCAAATGTGTTTAATGAAATATCTCTCTGTTGCTGCACATTTGTTGTGTGGGACATAGTCAAGCTAAATGGATCAGATGATTCCAACAGTGATTACAGGAAATTATTTATTTGTGTTATTTCTCCCAAACATCCAGTTTTCATAGTGTCTGATGGTTGCTATGGAGACCT
This sequence comes from Poecilia formosa, assembly GCF_000485575.1. Taxonomy (NCBI): domain Eukaryota; kingdom Metazoa; phylum Chordata; class Actinopteri; order Cyprinodontiformes; family Poeciliidae; genus Poecilia; species Poecilia formosa. The sequence goes on along the minus strand of NW_006800592.1, from coordinate 120,971 downwards.
GATGACTCCAGGATGTTTCTCTAAGCTGCAGTTCTCTTACAGAGACCTGGAGATGTGTTGACTTTCTCCACCATCCTCCTCAGTGTTTGGTGTTGAGATAAACTCATCCAGCATCATCTCTCACACATTCAGTTACTAACCTAAAAGAAAATCTAAGCAATAATGAATAAGTTTCATTATTGTTTTTTTCTTTCACCCACTTCCTTTTGAACATCAACACATCTGCCTTACTGAAGGAAATTATGTCTTTCTTTTTTGAATAGTGGCTTAGAGAAACAAGTCTATGTCTCATCATATTTATAACCCAGAAAACCAGAATGTCATGTTTTACTAAATTAAATTCCTGCACAGTCTGATCAACTTTAAAAAGTGAGGCTAGATGTTACAAGTGAGATTAAAAACATATTGTCTTAAAGTATTTTGAGTTCTTCACTTTATGAATTCCCTAAAGTTAAACATTTGATTGTAAATAAAAATCTGCATGAAACTATACTTCTTGATTAAAATCTGAATGTATTTGAAATCTTTTTAACATTTTTGCCATATCAGCAAATTAATATGAAGGATACTTTACCTGCTTTTTAGTTAAAATCTACAAACTAATTTTAGATTAACCATATGATGTCTACAGACCAGAATCCCCAGGAAAAACCAGACTGATCCATGAGATAGTCATCAATTAAATTATAT
>NW_006800592.1:118063-119717 GCF_000485575.1 Poecilia formosa | reverse complement strand
GTCACAAGAAAAATCATACAGGTGAGAGGCCTTTTTTATGCCAATGATGCGGAAAAAGTTTTTCTCAAATAAGTAATTTAAATCGTCACAAGAAAAATCATACAGGTGAGAGGCCTTTTTCATGCCAATCATGTGGGAAAACTTTCTCTGACATTAGTGATTTAAATCGGGAGAGGCCTTTTTCATGCCAATCATGTGGGAAAACTTTCTCTGACATTAGTGATTTAAATCGGGAGAGGCCTTTTTCATGCCAATCATGCGGAAGAAGTTTCTCTCAATTTAGTTATCTAAATTACCATAAGAATATTCATACAGGTGAGAGACCTTTTTCATGCCAGTCATGCGGAAAGAAATTCTCTCGTCTTCGTCACTTAAATCATCACAAGAAAAGTCATACATTTGAGAAGGGTTTCCACGAGAAACAAATCAATCAGCAGTAAATAAAAATGAGCTTATTAATAAAATGATGGATATAAAATTGCTTCTTTGTTCTCATCATCTCTCTTTCTACAAAGAGACTTGACAAAAAGTTTCACTCCTGTGCCTCGTGTTGTTCCCTCCCCTCTCATTTTCTTGGTAACTGCTAAGCACACTTGGAGCTAAAAGCATCAATTTATAAAGAGACACACTTTCATTTGTCTTGTTCTCTTTTCGTTTTTTCTATTTGACAATGTGACTGTTATTTTCTTGACTCTATAGTTCAACTCTCACAGTTGTTGTAGTCTTTGGCTGAGATAATCTCATCCCTCCAGTTGTTTGCCTATATGCACAGTTTGAGCAGTAATGAATAGATCTCCATTTTAGGGCAGCCTTTTCAATATTTTATTGGACCCACTTCCTTTTGAACATTAAGACATCTGCTTTATTAAAGAAAATTATCTCCTTTCTTTTTTTTCTTTGCTGTTGCTGAACACTGTTAAATTCAAATTCAATTAAATGCACATCCACATGGCTGTTCAGTAAATATGGATCTTTACTTTTTGATCTGGGAATGGTAACTTTTAATCTTTTACTCCTAAAAACATTACAAAAATGATATGATTGACAGAGGCCCTCATTTTTTTCTACTTGTATAAAAATTAACGCCCGTTAGTCAAGGGCCTTTGGGATTAACATAACTTTTCCTTCCTGTGTGTAAGCTCATGTTTTGGCACTGAAATTTAGCATGTGTGCAGCTGAGGTGAAAGTGTTCCTTTTTGGAACTTATTGCACCACGTTTTATATTGCTCACCTGTGGTGTAACTACAGTTTATAATGAAGAAACTACAAGTCGTCAATCAAGACACTTTCCGAATTCTCTTCAGATTTCCACGATGAACAGATTCAAGTCAAATGTTTGTCATGAGTAACATGCTAACTTTTCATGCTTTGCTGAGGAATGTTATGTATAAATTTATGTGCCGCTTGGACGTATCAAACAACTTCACAATAAAAGCTCTGACAACTGCAACACATATTTTGGCTTTAAAAAAAACCTATTAGAATTACCTGATTTGATCATTTATTTTCTATATGATTTGGACTACTTTTTGTCTCAAATTAAAGACTCATGAATTAATACGACGTTATTTTTATCCCCCTGTTTACGCCCTGTCCACACTCCTGTTCAATCGGGGGCGGTAATTCACCAATTTCGTTGTCTACCGTCAAAAAA
>NW_006800592.1:109785-115140 GCF_000485575.1 Poecilia formosa | reverse complement strand
CCGTCAGCGGCGATAGTTGCTGCAGCGCAAGCTGCTGCTAAAGAGAAACTGTTTTTAGCTGCTAGCTCGGATGCTACAGAAGTTGATCGGTTTGTAGCTCAAGACGTGTTTACGAGTCTCTGAAACCCAGATGGAGATCATTCAAGCCCGTTGACTAAATATATTATTCCAATTATTATCAGTGCTCGCAATCATGGAATACAAATTGTAAATTCTTCATTTGAAAGAAAAAAATTCCTAAAATGTACATTTAAAATATTTTTTTGTTGTAGTTATATTTTTAGGAGCACCAATTGTAACAGACCCCTCTTTAAATGAAGGAATTGGCTTTACTGATGAACAGGTTTATTGGGAGTAAACCTTGAGTTTCACCGTAAGAGCTGTGTGTACAAACAAGACAGTGTGAGCTACAAACATCTCTTACAACCGCAACGTTTGAAATAAAAAAATAACGTTCACCACTAAAATATCAACTTGACTCAAAAAACTAAGCCAGTATTCTTATACAATACAGAAAATTTACAATTCCGATTGTTCGTAACTTGTCTTCCGTTCTGCCAAGCCGCCGTTTTACCATATAAACAAAGGAAGCTGTCTTATCAAAATAAAAACATTAAATCAAAAGCCGGAAGTCCGTCATATGTCGTACAAAATAAAATTACGTAAATGCAATAACTGCCAAAAGGGGAATACAAAGAAATACAACAAATAAGTTGGGGTTATTTACACAAATTCCTAAACAGTGACCAGTCCTGCCATTTTGGATGGCGAAGGTAGAACACACAGGGATGAACTGTCCCAATTCTAATTTTGCAAGCCTGGAATCTACACACTCAAACTGTTATGTGCTCTTCGACTCAGTTCACACTTCATAGAGGGGTGTAAGGTGCAGCCTGAGTATTGGGACCGGGTCAGGGAGACCTGGAGATGTTTTGACCCGCACCACCATCCTCCTCAGTGTGTGGTGTTGAGATAACCTCATCTCTCACACTTCCAGTTGTTTGCCTATATGCACAATTTGAGCAATAATGAATAGATTTTCATTTTAGGCCAGTCTTTTCAATATTTTCTTGGATCCACTTCCTTTTGAACATCAAGACATTTGCCTTATTTAAGAAAATGCTCTCTCCTCTTTCTTCTTTTGAAGGGTGGCTTAGAAAAATGAGTCTCTGCTCCTTGTCACATTTGTTACTCAGAGCACCAGAATGCCATGTTTTACTAATGGAAGTGCCTACACAGTCTGATCAACTTTAAAAAGTGCAGTTAGAAGCTGGCTTTTTAGTGAGATTAATAACATATTGTCTTAATGTAAGATGAGTTCTTTTGAGAAAATGCTTAATTTAAAAAAAAAAAAATCTGAAACTCTACTTCTGGATGTAAAGTAGTTTAGGCACAAGTGTCAGAAGGTGAACAGAAAATCAGTACCAGCCACCTGGTTTCAGTTTCTTCAAATGACTTTTTATTCACTCTTTCTCTGACTTCTCTCTCAAGCATCCAAAAGCTCACTGTTTTTATATCCAATTGGCACCACACCTGTGCTTGATTGGAGACAGCCAAAAAGGAACAGGTCAAACAAACAAAATATAAACAGAGAAACACTAAAATTACAAGTTAATTTACAAACTCCTACATAATGAAGTTGTCTGCAAAATAAATTACATAATACAAGATAACTCAAAAGGTTACTTTAAAGAAAAACAAACAAAGCAATACACAAAAGAAAAACCTTCTAATTGGTAGAACCCAGCAAGGTAATCACTGACATCATCCAGCCATTTAAGCAGGAAGTACTGGGCCGGCCCCTCCCATACTCCTACCCTGCTGCAGATCTACAAGCAGAAATGATGGTGAGTACAAAGGAAAACAAATACCTTAATAAATATACCTTGAAACGAATTCAACCTATAGTCCAGAAATAATAACTTTAACCTAAATCTACATAGACACTGGAACATAATGCTAACACAAACAAACCCGGGATAGTAAGTGAAGCAAAATTGCAATGTTTAAATTAATCATTATAACCAAATATAGAAAGTAAGTGAATGAGAAAGACTAAGAGACAAGTGGTGAACACAAACTGAACCACTTTGTCACACTGAATTAAAACCATATCTATTTTTACATTTTTGTCACAGCTGCAAATTAGTGCGGAGAACACTTCACCTGCTTTTTAGTTAAAAATCTACAAACTAATTTTAGATTAACTGCATAATGCCTACAGATCATAATTTTCAGGAAAAACCAGGCTGATCCATGAGATAGTCATCAATTAGATTATATTAATGATGTCATCCCTGGTTCCCACAGACCTCCAACAGCCAAGTGTCTCCAATGAGGAAGAAGCTTCTTCCATCCAACAAGTCTGTAACCTGGCAAATGGATCCAGTGATAACCAGGATGTACCAGAACCTCAGTGGACTGAAGAGGAACAGATGGATCCAGAACCAAAGTGGATTAAAAGAGAAGAGGAGGAACCAGAACCTACACTGTTTAAACATGAGGAAATAGAATATCCACTAACTTATGTAAGAAAAGAGGAGCTAGTTTCTTTGGTGCTTCAACATGAACAGCAGCCACCAGAACATTTACCAACTGGACAGGACCAGAAGGACCTCTGCAGCAGTCAGGAGGGAGAGCAGCTTGTCCAGAAGCAGTTTGTTGCTTTGATTGAGACTTCTACTCTTCAGGGAGATGATATGAGTGAAGAAGAGACAAGAACAGAGCAGCTTTCCCTTCGTGTCTCTCCAGTGGTTGAGAGCAAAGATCAGGAAGGAAGCAGCTGCTCTGTGTCAGAGAGTCAGTCTGATACTGGCACAAAGAAAAGACCTTTCAAATGTGACATTTGTGGGAGATGTTATACACAACGGTATAACTTGAAAAAACATTACAGAACCCACACTGGTGAGAAACCGTTTTCATGCCAGTTGTGCAGAAAAAGTTTCTCACAAAATAGTAGTTTAAAAGTGCACAAGAGAATTCATACAGGTGAGAAGCCTTTTTCATGTCAGTCATGCGGAAAGAGTTTCTCTCAAATTGGTTCTTTAAATGCCCACGTGAGAATTCACACAGGAGAGAAACCTTTTTCATGTCAGTCCTGCGGAAAGAGTTTTCCTCAACGTAGTCACTTAAATGTCCACAAGAGAATTCACACAGGTGAGAAACCTTTTTCATGTCAGTCATGCGGAAAGAGTTTCTCTCAAATTGGTTCTTTAAATGCCCACGTGAGAATTCATACAGGTGAGAAGCCTTTTTCATGTCAGTCATGCGGAAAGAGTTTCTCTCAAATTGGTTCTTTAAATATCCACAAAAGAATCCATACAGGTGAGAAGCCTTTTTAATCCAAGTCATGTGGAATAAAGTTTCTCTCGGATTGAGGAGCTAAAATGTAGTGAGAATTCATAAAGGTGAGAGGCTACTTTGAAGCCAAACATGTCGAAAAGCTTTCTCTTAAATTGATGTGCAAGAACCAAGAGTTCTCAGAAAAACCACATGAGTGCGATGGGTTTTTCCACATGAACTATGGGGGGAGTGTATGAAATATGCTATAGAATATTAAGATTTCAACTGATGTGCAAGTTCAGATATTGAGGTGTTATTCTACTTGACATGCTACTGGCGGACATTTGCAAAGCAGTCAATTCAAAAGCAGGACTTTTTTTTTCTGCTGACTGGCTGTACCCCAATAGCAGAGACAAGGAAGACATTTACTGTTAGTTTCTTTAGTTGTGCCAAAATGAGTTCCACAAAATATATTCATGTGTATTACGGTATATTGGGTATTTGAATTGATAAACTAGACAGATCATTTTAGAGTCTCAAGTACTCTGAAATACATCAGAATGATAGAGTTGGAACTGCCTACTCCAGAGGTCTCCAACCCAATTATTCAACAGTTAATATCCTACAGGTTTGAGATTCATCCCTGCTCCCAGGGCCTGCCATAAATATTGGGCCCCATGGCAAAAAATAAAATTGGGTCTCCACTGCGCAGGTGCTGTCACTATTTTCTGAGTCAGTCTGACCCATTACAAGCGATTTGATACATCCACATGTTAGATGTATCAAACAATTTAAAAATAAAAACCTTGACAATTGCAATAAATAGCGATATTGGATATATTTCTAGATTTTTAAACTATTGAAATAAGGGTTTATCTGCTTTGTGATGGGTGTGTTTTTTCTTACTTGATTTGTATATTTAATTTACTTTTTTCTAAGGGGTATGGACTACTTCTTGTCTCGCAATAAAGAGTTATGAATTAATACGAAGTTGTTTTTTTCTCGATTACTTATCACTTGTCCACACTCCAGTACAGTCGGGGGCGGTATCGCACCGATTTCATTGTATATTAGCCGCCAAGAAAAGATCGAAGAAGAAGAAGAAGAAACACGCGTGGGCTAAGCTAGATAGCTGCTGCGTTGTTCCAGCTCGGCTAATATTTCAGCAACCATGTCTTCAGTTCAGCATCTCAGAGAGTTTATCAGAGAGCGACTAACTGCTGCTGCTCAAGAAATCTTCACAGAGGTTGAAAAAACCATCATTTGCTACGAAGAAGGTCTCGATGCTCAGCGCAGAATGATGGGGATCGACTGGAAACCACAAATTAAGCTTCACAGAGTCGGTTCGGAGCTGCAGAGACAAAGTTCTGGTAGGTCTTGATAAAGGTGCTGATGTTTTCACTGCAGACAGAGATCCGTCAGCGGCGATAGTTGCTGCAGCTCCAGCTGCTGCTGAACTGAGCTGAACAGGAACTGTTTTAGCTGCTAGCTCTGATGCTACAGAGGCTAGCACAACCGTGTTTATGAGTCATTCGTAAATATCTCCAGTTATTAGTGCTGGATATGTGGAATACAACGTGTAAGTTCTTCATTTATAAACTCATACGTGATTTTGCAAATCAGAGCAGTGGAGAGTATTCCACATGCCACAGGAACTGATTTAGCTGCTAGCTCTGATGCTACAGAGGCTAGCACAACCGTGTTTATGAGTCATTCGTAAATATCTCCAGTTATTAGTGCTGGATATGTGGAATACAACGTGTAAGTTCTTCATTTATAAACTCATACGTGATTTTGCAAATCAGAGCAGTGGAGAGTATTCCACATTCCACGGGAACTGATTTAGCTGCTAGCTCTGATGCTACAGAGGTTGATGGCTTTGTAGCTGCTAGCTCTGATGCTACAGAGGTTGATGGCTTTGTAGCTGCTAGCTCTGATGCTACAGAGGTTGATAGCTTTGTAGCTCAGGACAAAATATTGCAGCACAAACAGAAAATTTGTTTACTTGTCGCTGAAAACCAGATGGAATTCATTGAAGTCTCGTGACTAAATATATTATTCCAAGTATTATCA
>NW_006800592.1:94432-98460 GCF_000485575.1 Poecilia formosa | reverse complement strand
AATGCTACGTAGGACACAGGACGTGGAGAACTGCATGGACACCGTGGTGATTGGCCGGACTCAGTGCGCCCCAAACAGCCAACTGAAACTATACCTGTAGTGGTTGAGAGACAATCCATGAGTTCCACCCCTGCTCCTGTGGTTCACAGTGTGGTCTGATCCTCCAGTCATTGGTTCACTGTCGGCCATTGACAACTTGGGTCCTGCGGGGAACTCCAGTCAAACACACTGGCTTCAGCATGGGGCAAGACTTGAGCAGAAGACCCAAAGCAGGAGTAAAAGCTCTGCTGCTCGAGTGCTAAACACGACCGGAAGAGAGGCTCACATCACATCTGTTTTAAAATCATTGCATTGGCTCCTAGTATGTCTCAGGATTGATTTTAAGATTATTTTACTGTTTTTTTAAAACGGCTTAATGGTCTTGGACCATCTTATCTTGCTGAGCTGCTATTACCTTATGAAGCCCTGCAGACCCTCTGACACCGGACTATTAACAGTTCTCAGAGTCAGAACACACAGTTAGGGTGAGGCTTCTTTCCTGTATTGTGGAACGGTCTGCCAGAGAACCTGAGGGCTCCAGAAAATGTTGCAGTCTTTAAGAGCAGGCTCAATCTTTTTAATTGTATTTCCTGAATTGAATCATTTCTGCTTAGTCTGTGCATTTTCAATGCAGTTGTGTGTTTTTTTCCATGTGAGGTTGGGTGGGTAATTGTTTGCTTTTTTTATTGATCTGTACAGCACTTTGAGCTGCTTTTAGTATGAAAGGTGCTTTATAAATAAAATTGATTGATTGGAATTATAACAAAACACATTTAAACAGTCAGATATCTCCAGCAATGACTTTGGAAAGTAAAAATACCTATAATGTTCATTTAAAGTCTATTTTTGGTTGTAGTTGTACTTTTTAGGAGCACAAATACCTAAACGGTGACCAGTCCCGCCATTTTGGATGGCAAAGTTAGAACACATAGGGGCAAATTGTCCCAATTCTCAAATTATGCACACTTGTAATCTACACACTCGAACCCTTATGTGCTCTTCGACTGAGTTCACACTGCATAGCGGGGTGTAAGGTGAAGCCTGAGTATTGGGACCGGGCCACGGAGACCTGGAGATGTTTTGACCTGCCGCACCATCTCCCTCAATGTGTGGTGTTGAGATAAACTCATCCAGCCTCATCTCTCACATTTCTAGTTACTAATTTAAATGCACAGTTGGAGCAATAATTAATAGGTTTACATTTCAGGCAAGTCTTTCCAGTATTTTCTTGGATCCACTTCCTTTTGGACATCAACACGTCTGCCTTATTAAAGAATAAGCTCTTCTCTTTCTTCTTTTGAACAGTATTTTAGTGAAACTAGTCTCTGTCTCATCACATTTATAATCCAGGCAACCAGAATGCCATGTTTTACTGATTAAAGTTTCTACACAGTCTGATCAACTTTAAAAAGTGAGGTTACAAGTAAAATTAAAAATATATTTTCTTATGGTAAGACGATTTCTTTACTTTATAAATGTCCTAGAATTAAACATTTAGTTGTAAAAAAAATTCATATGAAACTGCACTTGTCGATTAACATCTTTAGAACATGTTTGTCGCAACTGTAATTATTATGGAGGACACTTTACCTGCTTTTCAGTTAAACTCTACAAACTAATTTTAGATGAACCGTATAATGCCTACAGACCAGAATCTCCAGAAAAAACAAGGCTGATTATTGAGATATTCATCAATTAAATTATATTAATGATGTCATCCTTTGTTCCCACAGACCTCCAACAGCCAAGTGTCTCCAATGAGGAAGAAGATTCTGCCATCCAACAAGTCTGGAGCCTGGCAAGTAGGTCCAATCAGGACCAGAAAGAAGCAGAACATCAGTGGACTGAAGAGGAACAGATGGAACCAGAACCTAAATGGATTAAAAAAGAAGAGGAGAAACCAGAACCTACACTGTTCAAACATGAGGAAATAGAATATCCACTAACATATGTAAAAAAAGAGGAGCTAGATTCTTCAGTGCTTCAACATGAACAACAGCCACCAGAACATTTACCAACTGGACAGGACCAGAAGGACCTCTGCAGCAGTCAGGAGGGAGAGCAGCTTGTCCAGAAGCAGTTTGTTGCTTTGATTGAGACTTCTACTCTTCAGGAAGATGATATGAGTGAAGAAGAGACAAGAACAGAGCAGCTTTCCCTTCATGTCTCTGCAGTGGTTGAGAGCAAAGATCAGGAAGGAAGCAGCTGCTCTGTGTCAGAGAGTCAGTCTGATACTGGCACAAAGAAAAGACCTTTCAAATGTGACATTTGTGGGAGATGTTATACACAACAGTATAACTTGAAAAACCATTACAGAACCCACTCTGGTGAGAGATCTTTTTCATGTGAAACATGTGGGAAAAGTTTTTCTAAAGTTAGTAATTTAAATCGTCACAAGACAGTTCATACGGGTGAGAGGCCTTTTTCATGTCAGTCATGTGGAAAGAGTTTCTCTCAAATGAGTATTTTAAATCGTCACAAGACGATTCATACAAGTGAGAAGCCTTTTTCTTGCCAAACATGTGGGAGAAGATTCAATCGTAGGGATAAGTTGAGCATGCACATGAAAACTCATACAGGTTGTGGGCAGCTTTGAAGCCAAACTTGTGAAAAAATTTGTTTTGAAATGTATTTCTTATTCTCTTTAGAACCCACATGGGTGAGATGTGTTTTCCACATAAAATATGGTGGGGAAAGTGTTTTTTTTTATTATAGTGAACTGAATTTTCACACAACACAAATACACAAAAGTAACAATTGGACATTTAACTTGCACAGATTCACTGTAGTAAATCTGTGCGAGGACAGCAAACTAATATTCTATGGAGAATAAAACATCAGCTTGTGAAATTGGAATGTCATTGCATTTTACTGATATTCTTTAAAAAAAAAATATCCTGAGTCTTATGGATTTAGGATAAGATCTAAAAATAGTGCCTTCTGCTTTTAACATGTCAGGTTTTGGTCAAGATAAAGTCACAGTTAGACCTTCAAATAAGTGGGATAAAGTTTTGTCTTACATGAGCCGCCATCTTACATGGGTTATTGAACTGATTGCAGCTTTCTCACAGATCGTAGATTATAATTTTTCGATTTCGATTTTTCCCAGTGCCACTTTTTTGATTGAAATGTGGCTAAATATAGGAAGAAAGTCTCTGAGTTGGTAGTTATCATTAGTTATCATCATTGATAACTACAGCTTGCAGACATTTCCTGGTGGGCCAGTCTATCAGTCAAACCTCTGCTGCAGAGCAGAAGAGGACTGTGGCTGATTTTTGACCTTTGCTGAGGTAGAAAAGATCAGAGGATGAGATCAGCTTCTCCCAAAACTGAGGAAATTGGCTCGATTTTGTGTTGGGAGTAAAAATATTGTAGAGGTAATAAAAAAAGGTAGTAAATTCAACTCTGGGATTCCTGTATAAACCATGATATTAAACCATTTCTGAGATTGTTTTCAGTTTGCAAAGCACATTAGACCCTCACCTATTTTAGGATGCCCATAACAGTTTTTATTATTATTATTATTATAATGTGTGTACATATATCATTTAAAATGTATGTGCTGCTTGGATGTATCAAACAACGTAAGAGCTCTGACAACTGCAAAATACAGTAATATTAGAGATACTTTTAGCTTTTTTATATATTGGAACAACTTTGTATGTGATTTGTGGCAGTTGTGTAATTTTTACCTACTTGATGATTTATATATTTTATTTATCTTTTTTATAAATGGTATGGACTACTTTTTGTCTGGAAATTAATATGGAGACATGAATTAAATTAATATGGAGTTCTTTTTTCCCCGTTTAGCGCCTGTCCACACACTCCAGTTCATTCAGGGGCATTTTTGAACCAATTTGTGGTCCATTGTGTTTTTGTATTAAAAAAATGTTACATTGACAGGAAATATTAAAATATTACTGGGTAATTATGTTCCTGGAAGACATTGCCAACAGTACTTAAACCCACAACTACAGAGTCTTGAA
>NW_006800592.1:87332-94422 GCF_000485575.1 Poecilia formosa | reverse complement strand
AAAGAGTATTTTAAATCGTCACAAGACGATTCATACAGGTGAGAGGCCTTTTTCATGTCAGTCATGCGGAAAGAGTTTCTGTCAAAAGAGTATTTTAAATCGTCACAAGACGATTCATACAAGTGAGAAGCCTTTTTCATGCGAGTCATGTGGAAAGAGTTTCTGTCAAATTAGTATTTTAAATCGTCACAAGGCGATTCATTCAAGTGAGAAGCCTTTTTCTTGCCAAAGATGTGGGAGAAGATTCAATCGCAGGGATAATTTGACCATGCACATGAAAACTCATACAGGTCGGGGGCAGCTTTGAAGCGAGACTTGTGAAAACAGTAGCTTTGAAATTTATTAGTTATTCTCTTTAGAACCCACATGGGTGAGATGTGTTTTCTACATGAAATATGGTGGGGAAAGTGTTTTATTATAGTAAACTGAATTTCCACAAAACACAAATACACAAAAGTGACAATTGGACATTTAACTCACACAGATTCACTGTAGTAAATATTTAACAATTTCTTGGATTGTTTTCACTTAGCAAAACACATTACACCCTCGTCTATTCTTGTATGCCTATTAATGGATTTTTTTATTATTATTATTGTAGATCATATCTATAAAAAAGAAAATAATTTAAAATGTATGTGCTGCTTGGATGTATCAAACAACTTAAGAACTCTGAAAACTGCAACACACAGTGATTTTAGAGATGCTTTTAGCTTTTTTATATAATGGAATGGATTTGTGGCAGATGTGTGATTTTTACATACTTGATGATTAGTGTATTTTATTTAGTTATTTTTTATAAATGATATGGACTACTTTTTGTCTGGAAATAAAGACATGAATTAATATGGAGTTCTTTTTTCCCCGTTTAGCGCCTGTCCACACACTCCAGTTCATTCAGGGGCGTTATTGAACCAATTTGTGGTCATTTGTGTTTTTGTATTAAAAAAATGTTACATTGACAGGAAATATTAAAATATTACTGGGTAATTATGTTCCTGGAAGACATTGCCAACTACTTAAACCCACAACTACAGAGTCTTGAAGTGAAAAAGAAACCTATTAATGCTCTTAATAGAGACTGGAGAGACTCCAATGGAAATGAGATTAATGAAATTATCTGTTAGCACATTGGAAGAAAATGTAACTTAATTTTACAAAAGTGTTGGGAATATTCAAAATTCCAGAGTGATGGATTCAGATTGACTTAAATGGGCTAAAATGTATGGATTAGAGAACAAGGAAATTGTGCAGTTTAATGTGATTAGTATTGTTACTCCATGGCTATTTCCTGTAGGTAAATGTAGACATGAAACTTCATAAAATGAAAAATGATTGGAATTTAAATGAAGTAGGGGTAAAGACAGACATGTATTTAAGAAATTCACATTCTGATTACCTTAAAATATATTCAGATGGTTCTAAGAATTTAAAATGATGTGGGAAAAGAAATATATACACCAGATCTGAAAATATATATTTCCAAATGATTATCAGACTAATTATCTGTTTTTACAGTGGAAATGGTGGCAGTCATACTAAACTTACAGTAGGTTGAGGAGGTTAGACCAGATAGGGAGGTGGTATGCATGGATACCAAAGCAGTAATAGAAAGTAATCCAGAAAAACAAAATAATAGAAAACATTTAGTATTAGAATTTCAGCACAGTTTATTTAGGGTTGGCACTGATTCTTGGTTCTGTTGGGTACCAGCACACGAAGGTATAAAAGGCAATGAAAAGGCAGACAATTTAGCAAAGAGGGCTTTAAGTTGGGCAATAACAATTACAATACCTTTTGGAAAAGAGGAAGGAAAATCAGTTAAGAGTAAAATAAGAATATGGCAAAAAAATAGAATGAAGATAAAAATGAAAGGTGTTTATATAAAATACAAAAGTTAGTACTGATTAAAAATATTGAGAGAAACAGAAGGGAATAAATAATAATGAGATTAAGAGTAGGTCATACCTGTCTAAATGACATTTTATGTTTAATAGAGAGGAAAAATAATGATAAAAGTGAAGGATGTAGTGAAAGAAAATATAGAACATGCATTGATGAATTGTAAAACACATGAACCTGATAGGGAGAGATTGAGAAGAATGTTTAGGAGGACAGGAATGGAGTCTTAAAGGAATATTGGGAAATGAAGGAAACATAGTGGATATTTACAGTTTCAGGAAAGCATTATTTATCTTCAGAATACAAAATGTAAAAAGCAGAATTTAATGGTTGTAATGCTATTCATGTACAGTTGGTGGCGGCATAGCTTAAAGTTGCTTGCGATCCGCCATAATAGAAAGGAAGAAGAAGAAGCCTGCATATGCTAAGCTAGGTAGCTGCTGCATTGTCCCATCTCAGCTAATATTTCAGCAACCATGTCTTCAGTTCAGCATCTCAGAGAGTTTATCAGAGAGCGGCTAACTGCTGCTGCTCAAGAAATCTTCACAGAGGTTGAAAAAACCATCATTTGCTACGAGGAAGAGCTCGATGCTCAGCGCAGGATGATGGGGATCGACTGGAAACCAGAAATTAAGCTTCACAGAGTCGGTTCGGAGCTACAAAGTTCCGGTAGGTCTGGATAAAGATGCTGATGTTTTCACAGCAGACAGAGATCCGTCAGCGGCGATAGTTGCTGCAGCTCCAGCTGCGGTTAAACGGAGCTGATTTAGCTGCTAGCTCTGATGCTACAGAGGTTGATAACTTTGTAACTCGGGACAAAATATTGCAGCACAAACAGAAAGCGTGTTTACGAATCAAGCCCCCTGACTAAATATATTACTTCAATTGTTATAATGCTGGAAATCTGGAATATACGGTGAAATCTCTTCATTTGTAAGCTAAAAAAAATGCATGCTGTCCGTCCACACACCTTCCGCTCTGAATTCAGCAGTGGAGGTTATGAGGAAGGAGATGAGGAGACGCAGGATGACAGGATGAGCTGTGTTGTTTTTCATATGTGACCATATGAAAAACAATAAACGTGCAATATTTCATTGTTTCTTTCTTTTTTTAAGTGAGCCACAGAGCCACTTGCAGACCTGGAGCTGCAGATTGCACAGCCCTGAACTACCAGATCAAAACTGTGATCTGTCTGTATTCAGCTGAAGCTAAAGTGCTACATCTTCATTTATAATTCATTGTTAAAGGTAAAAATTGGGGGCTGTACAGTGGTGCGGTTGGTAGAGTTGTTGCCTTGCAAGAAGGTCCTGGGTTCGATTCCCGGCCCAGGGTTTTTCTGTATGGAGTTTGCACGTTCTCCCTGTGCATGCGTGGGTTCTCTCCGGGTACTCCGGCTTCCTCCCACAGTCCAAAAACATGACTGTCAGGTTAATTGGTCTCTCCAAATTGTCCCTTGGTATGAATGTGTGTGTGCATGGTTGTTTGTCCTGTCTGTCTCTGTGTTGCCCTGTGACAGACTGACGATCTGTCCAGGATGTACCCCGCCTCTCGCCCGGCATGTTAGCTGGAGATAGGCACCAGCACCTACCAACCCCACTAGGGACAAGGATGTATAGAAAATGGATGGAGGTAAAAATTGGTCTAAATTATGGGTGCCCAAAGTCGGTCCTCGAGGGCCAGCATCCTGCATGTTTTAGTTCTCTCTGGTAGTAACAACCTTTTCAGATGTCAATGTTCTTCTAAGGTCTTCTAACGAGCCATCGTTTGATCCAGATGTATTAAACCAATGAGAGAACTAAAACATGCAGGATGCGGGCCCTTTGGGCACAACTGGTCTAAAGGACCAATTGTTATGGTAAATAATAATAATAGTAATAATAATAGTAATAGTAATTATTGTTATCCTTTCAGTTCAGGGGTCCAGACCAATTCTACAGGTTCACAGGGAAACTGTCAAAGTAGAAAATGGTTTTCTGCAGATCTATTTTTCTCAAATATGTTTAATGAAATATCTCTCCATCACTGAGGAGTGTTTCTGTGGGACATTTCTCAGTTAGACGGATCAGGTGACTCCATCCTTGACGAGAGGACATTACATTTCTCCCAAACATCCAGTTTTTGTAAATGTAGTGTCTGATGGTTGTTGTGGAGACCTGATGACTCCAAGACAGGGTTTCCCCCAGAAAATTTGCTAAGCCTGGTGGTCGTGGCATCGAGGTGGTCCAACGTGTTTTTGTATTAAAAGATATTAAGTAGACAGGAAATGTAAAAATATTACTGGGTTATTTTATGTTACGGGAAAACATCGCCAGTGAAACAATATCTAAACCCACAACTACAGAATCTTAAAAACAAAAACAAAAAAACATTATTAAAATAAATATAAATTATTTGCACTTCTGATTACATATAACATTTGTTTATTGAGACTATCAGTGCTGCCAAATTCGATTTAGTTGCTTCATCATACATAAATTAAAATATATATTATATATTAAAAGTCCCAACTTTGCATGATTTTGTAAATTATGATAATTTAATGCAAAGTTGGCATTTTTAATGGACTTTCAATGCAAGTTTTAGAGCATTAGAAGTGTCATTATTTACCAAGTGACACTTCAGGACAACATTCATGACATGAACAGATGTTCATGTTCATGACATAACATCTGTCAGTCTTATGCACACCCCTTCAAATAAAGTGTTACCGTTTCCTCTCTTTTAAACAAATCTTTTATAGTAGATGATTTGATTTTAGATCCTAAACTGGATTGGTTGCTTTTAACAGAAACTTGGTTGGCTGCATCAGATGCATCAGGTGTGCTCACTGAGACCTCCGCTCAGTTTGAAATGTTCTTTTTATGCTCGAAGTGGCAGGAAAGGTGGTGGTACTGCTTCGATATTTAATAATTCACTGGGTGCTGAAGAGATTTCATTTGAGCAGTACCCTTCTTTTGAGCATCATTTAAATCTACTGAATGTTGTTTTTACCTGTGGAAACACTGGACAGTTTCGCTGCAGGGACAATTTTGCCTCATGGAAGGGTGTAAGATGCAGCCTGAGTATTGGGACCGGGCCAGGGAGACCTGGAGATGTTTTGACCCGCACCACCATCCCCCTCAGTGTGTGGTGTTNTCACAGGGAAACTGTCAAAGTAGAAAATGGTTTTCTGCAGATCTATTTTTCTCAAATATGTTTAATGAAATATCTCTCCATCACTGAGGAGTGTTTCTGTGGGACATTTCTCAGTTAGACGGATCAGGTGACTCCATCCTTGACGAGAGGACATTACATTTCTCCCAAACATCCAGTTTTTGTAAATGTAGTGTCTGATGGTTGTTGTGGAGACCTGATGACTCCAAGACAGGGTTTCCCCCAGAAAATTTGCTAAGCCTGGTGGTCGTGGCATCGAGGTGGTCCAACGTGTTTTTGTATTAAAAGATATTAAGTAGACAGGAAATGTAAAAATATTACTGGGTTATTTTATGTTACGGGAAAACATCGCCAGTGAAACAATATCTAAACCCACAACTACAGAATCTTAAAAACAAAAACAAAAAAACATTATTAAAATAAATATAAATTATTTGCACTTCTGATTACATATAACATTTGTTTATTGAGACTATCAGTGCTGCCAAATTCGATTTAGTTGCTTCATCATACATAAATTAAAATATATATTATATATTAAAAGTCCCAACTTTGCATGATTTTGTAAATTATGATAATTTAATGCAAAGTTGGCATTTTTAATGGACTTTCAATGCAAGTTTTAGAGCATTAGAAGTGTCATTATTTACCAAGTGACACTTCAGGACAACATTCATGACATGAACAGATGTTCATGTTCATGACATAACATCTGTCAGTCTTATGCACACCCCTTCAAATAAAGTGTTACCGTTTCCTCTCTTTTAAACAAATCTTTTATAGTAGATGATTTGATTTTAGGCCCTAAACTGGATTGGTTGCTTTTAACAGAAACTTGGTTGGCTGCATCAGATGCATCAGGTGTGCTCACTGAGACCTCCGCTCAGTTTGAAATGTTCTTTTTATGCTCGAAGTGGCAGGAAAGGTGGTGGTACTGCTTCGATATTTAATAATTCACTGGGTGCTGAAGAGATTTCATTTGAGCAGTACCCTTCTTTTGAGCATCATTTAAATCTACTGAATGTTGTTTTTACCTGTGGAAACACTGGACAGTTTCGCTGCAGGGACAATTTTGCCTCATGGAAGGGTGTAAGATGCAGCCTGAGTATTGGGACCGGGCCAGGGAGACCTGGAGATGTTTTGACCCGCACCACCATCCCCCTCAGTGTGTGGTGTTACGATAACCTCATCCAGCCTCATCTCTCACCCTTCCAGTTATTAATCTAAATCCGCAGTCGGATCAGTAATGAATAGGTTTTCAGTATTTTCTTGGATCCACTTCCTTTTAAACATCAACACATCTTATTAAATAATATGCTCTTCTCTTTCTTCTTTTGAACAGTAATTTAGTGAAAGGTTTCTATATGTAATCATATTTATAATCCAGAGAACCAGAATACCATGTTTTACTGACTAAAGTTACAACACAGTCTGATCAACTTTAAAAAGTGAGGTTACAAGTAAAATTAAAAATATATATTTTCTTAACGTAGGATGAGTTCTTCACTGTATGAATGTCCTAAAATTAAATATTTAATTGTTAAAAATAAATGAGTATGAAACTGTACTTCTGGATTAAAATCTTTAGAACATTTTTGCCACAGCCGTAATGAAGTGTGGAGAATACTTTACCTGCTTTTCTGTTGAACTCTACAAACTAATTTTAGATGAACTTATATGATGCCTACATACTAGAATCTCCAGGAAAAACCAGGTTGACCCATTAAATCGTCATCAATTAAATTATATTAATGATGTCATCCTTTGTTCCCACAGACCTCCAACAGCCAAGTGTCTCCAATGAGGAGGAAGCTAA
Organism: Poecilia formosa; assembly: GCF_000485575.1. Classification (NCBI taxonomy): domain Eukaryota; kingdom Metazoa; phylum Chordata; class Actinopteri; order Cyprinodontiformes; family Poeciliidae; genus Poecilia; species Poecilia formosa. The sequence continues at coordinate 87,551 of NW_006800592.1, read as the reverse complement.
TCCTATCCTTCCATCCATCCTTGCAAGTAGGTCCAATCAGGACCAAAAAGAAGCAGAACATCAGTGGACTGAAGAGGAACAGATGGAACCAGAAACAAAATGGATTAAAAAAGAAGAAGATGAACCAGAACCTACACTGTTCAAACATGAGGAAATAGAATATTCACTAATGTATGTAAGAAAAGAGGAGATAGATTCTTCAGTGCTTCAACATGAACA
>NW_006800592.1:82769-84254 GCF_000485575.1 Poecilia formosa | reverse complement strand
TCAATCACACGGGCTTCAGCATGGGGCAAAACCCAAAAATTACCGTAGTTCGACTCCTGCGCATTCGGAGTGTTGGGTGACAGCTGGGACTCGCAGGCACTGGGCATCTCCTGGGAAGCCTTACAGTGCCATCGGTCCACAAAACTGCTGTAGCGTTTTGGATTCCCACAATTTTCCTCCTTGAGCTGCAGATTGTCGTCATTCGATTAACGGTTCACCTGTCACTCTCAATGGCTCTTTTAAATGTTTGCTCTCTTTTAAACAAATCTTTTATTGGAAATCATTTCATTTTTGATGCTAAACTGGATTGCTTGTTTTTCACAGAAACTTGGTTGGCTGCATCAGGTGTGCTCACTGAGACATTCGCTCGGTTTGAAATTTTCTTTTTATGCTCAAGTGGCAGTAGAGGTGGTGGTACTGCTTCAATATTTAATAATTCACTGAGTGCTGAAGAGATTTCATTTGAGCAGTACCCTTCGTTTGATCATCATGTCTTTGTTTTTAAATCTACTGAATGTTGTTTTTACCTGTGGAAACACTGGACAGTTTCGCTGCAGGGACAATTTTGCTTCATGGAAGGGTGTAAGATGCAGCCTGAGTATTGGGACCGGGCCAGGGAGACCTGGAGATGTTTTGACCCGCACCACCATCCCCCTCAGTGTGTGGTGTTGAGATAACCTCATCCAGCCTCATCTCTCACCCTTCCAGTTATTAATCTAAATCCACAGTCGGATCAGTAATGAATAGGTTTTCAGTATTTTCTTGGATCCACTTCCTTTTGAACATCAACACATCTTATTAAATAATAGGCTCTTCTCTTTCTTCTTTTGAACAGTAATTTAGTGAAACAAGTTTCTATGTCTAATCACATTTATAATCCAGAGAACCAGAATGCCATGTTTTACTGATTAATGTTACTACACAGTCTGATCAACTTTAAAAAGTGAGGTTACAAGTAAAATTTAAAAAATAGTTTTAACGTAGGATGAGTTCTTCACTGTATGAATGTCCTAAAATTAAACATTTAATTGTTAAAAATAAATGAGTATGAAACTGTACTTCTGGATTAAAATCTTTTGAACATTTTTGCCACAGCCGTAATGTAGTGTGGAGAATACTTTACCTGCTTTTCTGTTGAACTCTACAAACTAATTTTAGATTAACTGTATGATCCCTACATACTAGAATCTGCAGGAAAAACCAGGTTGACCCATTAAATAGTCCATTAAATTATATTAATGATGTCATCCTTTGTTCCCACAGACCTCCAACAGCCAAGTGTCTCCAATGAAGAAGAAGCTTCTGCTATCCAACAAGTCTGGAGCCTGGCAAGTGGGTCCAGTCAGGACCAGAAAGAAGCAGAACATCAGTGGACTGAAGAGGAACAGATGGAACCAGAACCAAAATGGATTAAAAAAGAAGAGGAGGAACCAGAACCTACCCTGTTCAAATATGAGGAAATAGAATATCCACTAACATATGTAA
>NW_006800592.1:78739-82321 GCF_000485575.1 Poecilia formosa | reverse complement strand
GATACTGGCACAAAGAAAAGATCTTTCAAATGTGACAGTTGAGGGAGATGTTACACACAACAGTGTCACTTGAAAATCCATCACAGAACTCACACTGGTGAGAGACCTTTTTCATGTGAAACATGTGGAAAAAGTTTCTCTTTAATGAATGTTTTAAATCGGCACAAGAAAATTCATACAGGTGAGAAACCTTTTTCATGCCAGTCATGTGGAAAGAGTTTCTCTCGAATTAGTAACTTAAATGTCCACAAGAGAATTCATACAGGTGAGAGACCTTTTTCGTGCCAGTCATGTGGAAAAACGTTCTCTCAAATTAGCTATTTAAATCACCACAAGAGAATTTATGCAGGTGAGAAGCCTTTTTCTTGTCAAACATGTGGGGAAAGGTTCTCTCAGATTTGTGACTTAAATTGTCACAAGAAAATTCATATAGCTGAGAGGCCTTTTTCATGCATGTTATGTGGAAAGAGTTTCTCTCGAATGGAGGTCTTAAATCATCACAAGAGAATTCATTCAGATGAGAGGCCTTTTTCATGCAAGTCATGCGGAAAAGGGTTCTTGCGAATTGGTGATTTAAATCGTCACAAGAAAATTCATACAGGTGAGAGGCCTTTTTCATGCCTATCTTGTGGAAAAAGCTTCTCTCGAAGGGATAATTTGAGGATTCACATGAAAACTCATACAGGTCAAAGGCCATTTTGAAGCCAAACTTGTGGAAATGTTTTCTCTGAAATTGACCATTTAGATATACTCAGGAGAACCCACATGGGTGAGATGTTTTTCAAATGAAATATGGGGTGAAAAATATCTTTCATTATGGTAAACTGAATTTCCATGTGAAACAAATAACAAGTACATAAGAATGATGGAGTTGCAGAGGTCTCCAACTCAATTGCTCAACATTTAATGTCTTGCAGGTTTTAGATTCATCCCTGTTCCTGGTGCGCCATGACAAAAAATAAAATTATTTGCCTCCTGCACAGCTGTCTCTATTTTTTTGAGTCTGTCTGACCCATTAAAACTGTAACTGTAAATCCTAGCAACTGCTTTGTTTTCTTTGGTCCAATACTGATACCACCACAATATTTACTGCTTGTGAATTACACATGCAACAGTCTCCATACAGTCTCCATACAGTCTGCAATACTCTATTCGAAGCAAGATTAAAAGCAGGGAAAGTGGTAAAAGCCAAATGTTAGTCGTTATTTTCTAATGCAAAAAATTAAAAGCAAAAAATATTCTAAACATTCTTGAAATTAAAAAACTAAGACACTTAAATATACATTACTATTATAGAACATTATAAGTTATGATGTTTAAATTTACACTGAAATTAATTTGAGATTATTGAACACAGCAGATTTCTGAATAAACTAATTTTCATGATTTGTGGCTTCCTGAAAGGTCTCACCTGACCAGCAACGGTCACAATGTGAAAAATGTACACAAAGCAACCCAGCCTTCTCACAAAATGCTCTGTAGTTGTACTTCAATTCATTTAGGAGAAGAGGGGACAAGTTAGGAGGGAAAGTGGCAAGATAATCTCTAGCTTATATCCAAATTAAGGTAGGATACTAGCTGTTCAGACCGATATACGTGAGCTATAGAATTAGAGCTTAAAGTGTATTTGATCATCTTAATACGTCCATGTTAAATTATTTAACGAAGAACATAATTAATTCTTTCATAATTATTACAACTTAAAGAAATTAGTGCCCTTAAAATTTAGCTACATTTGAGAAATGGGTGTTTTTTTNGTGTTATTTTATTATAGTGAACTGAATTTACACAAATACACAAAAGTGACAATTGGACATTTAACTCGCAAAGATTTTCTGCGGTAAATATTTAACAATTTCTTGGATTGTTTTCAATTTGCAAAACACTTTCGATCCTCAGCTACTTTTGGATGCCCATTAATGGATTTTTTTACCATTATTATTGTGGAGCATATCTATATTCAGGGTTTCCTTCAGAATAGTTGCTAAGCCTGGTGGTCGGTGTGCTGAGGCGGTTCACTGGCGGTCCACCCTGTTTTTGTATTAAAAGATGTTAAGGTGACAGGAAATTTAGAAATATCACTCTGTAATTATACGTTACGGAAAAACATTGCCAGTGAAACACTACTCAAACCCACATCTAGTCTTAAAAACAACAAATCAAAATATACAATTAAAATGAATATCAATTATTTGCACTTTTGTTTAAGCCAAATTAAGTCAGCAGCTCCATCAGGCCCCCAAGGCTTCAGGGGCCCCATAAATGCTAATATTTTAACACAGACAACAGATACATGAATGTAACACTTATTTATTGAGGTGATCAATGCTGCTAAATTTGATTCAATTTCAGCATACATAAATTAAAAGATTTTAAATTGTTTAACATTTAAATGTAAGATTTTAAGGAGCTAGCAAGTTTGCTTTGTTAAAGTTCAAAGAAAAATATTCATTGTTAGATTATTTTGTTACCATAGCTACACTCCGATGTTGTGAGTTTAAGTTTGAGCTCTGTTTGTTTACAAATACAAGTTAGTAAACTGCAATTATAACTGATTGTTTTTAGTTTGGACACTCCCCTTCTGTCAGGTTAAATCCAACACATTTGTTAGAGGTGCTGATGTTTTTAGCAACAAAAGGGGCCCCTAAATCAAATTCTGCTCAAGGCCTCATGCAGCCTTGGACCGGCTCTGCATGACGAGGTGATCTGCTGCACTATGCAGAGATGAGCAGCAAATGGGAGATTTAATTCAATGTTGCTAATGTGACTTCAGTAGCTCTTTCATTTCGTGTCTGTTGAGTTTTTAATAAGCGTCACAGAGACTATTCTGGTTGGTCGAGTTTATGGGACGAGTTTCTCATATCTCCACGCACATTAACTCTAAGAGGACAATGCATTTGATACGGTTTGATGCATTGTGTAACCGGAAAAATACTAAAAATAATATAGTATAAAATCAGCGTGATTCGTTACAGACAGAGCGTGAAAGCTCCTCATCGAGCTGAACCCGCATCATCAGGTTAGCGCTAGTTTATTAACTAATACACCGGCCAGCCAGGAACACATGGATAAACTGCATCAGCGCAGGGAGAGCCGGGTGCTGGGCAGCGTGTTGAGATGGAAAAGCCACACAAAATTCTTTGTTCACAAATATAAATCACTGTCACCGCTCGCTCAACGCACCTCTGAAAGCGTGACTACAAGTTATTCCTGCAGTTCACATAGAGTTGCAACCAGAGCTAACCAGAGTGGTGTTTAAAGTCCTACCTTGATCATAAACTCTGGAAAGAATCATAATTCCTCACAGCGGGTTGATGTAAATATCCATACAGGTCAGCCTGTGCCCAGTTTGAGTGAAAGGAGGTGCGCAGGATCTGCACTGAGGTAAACTTAAACCAGCTACTGCAGCGCATGAGGCAACGCGCAGAGGAGCCGGCGGTGTGATTGGTCCAGCTTTAAATGCATAAACTGTAAACCTATCTTCTATAAACATATCTTTTAGGAATAAATCTGCTCCACCAGTGAAGCTCTCAGAGCAACATAGATGCTTGCAATCCGGCTTAAAAAAAAAAAGTTTTTTTT
>NW_006800592.1:76464-78729 GCF_000485575.1 Poecilia formosa | reverse complement strand
TGCGGTGTACTGTAAGTTATTTTTCATGGATGTATAGGATATAAATGTGTTTATTCTTCGAAAAATAACTAACTTAACCGTGAAATGGGCCAGTTAATGTAACTTAGAAAGCACATACCTTCGAAAATAACCGTGTGAAAGCTGCTTTCACTCGGTTAGTTTTCATACCGTAGCTAATTGTTGCTAATTGCTGTTAACTATTTATTTAACTGCTATACTTACCCGTGTGTGTTAATTTAACTGCTATACTTACCCGTGTGTTTATGTAACTGTTGTACTTACCTGTGATACTTGTGTTTTGCTTATTTTAAGTGACTTTACATCTTTTTTCACATCAATTGGTTATATTAAAACAAGTAAAACTGTCTTTTCTCATTGACAGATTCAGCAGCCGTATTAAAATGGCTCCTCCAAATACTCCAAGCTACTGCCCTATTTGCCAGTACAAATACTTGTACTTGGGCAAACACCTGGAAAACAAACATTTAATAAAGAACAAAGCAGAAAGGAGGATCCTTATAAATTATGGAAGGGGGCGGGTTAACATACGGGGCATGTCCTGCCCCATAGAAGAATGCAAGTACTCCAGTTCAAGGGTGGATTCCCATCTCAAGCAGGGACACCCTGAACTAGATGCTGCAAAAATCCGGGACATCATCCAGGACATTAAGAACTGCTGTGTTGTTGACCAACTGAAGGCACTGAGGGCTAACAACCCTCAACCTCCTATGATGTCCTCCCTGGACTTGGACTCAGAGGACCATGAAGAAATGCTTGTAGATGTTGCCACGACTGATTCTCCTTGCACCTCCTCCTCCTGCAAATTAGTTTTAGAAAACAAGAAACTCAAAGCAGAGCTCAAGTCCTTGAGGAGGAAGTATAAGAGTCAAGTTCGATGGGCAAAAAAAGCAAGGAAGAAGATAATGACATTGGAGCAGGTATGTAAAAGTCATTACCATATTCAATTACCTACCTGAGTTCCTGTAATACAGGAGCAATCACAGGCAGGTATTTCATACCTGTCATTAGAGAGCAACTGTGACTGCTCCCAAGTGTCACTGAGCTCTGTGGTTCTCCCTGGTTCCTACAGACCCAGGAATGCCTTTTAGAATGTTAAACCTTACCCTTTCACCTTCAACAGGCCTCCTCCTCGGCCCCCCCTGAGCAAGAGCTCTTCCAAGAGGAACACAGCGAACCTGAATTACACAGAGTTGGTTTGGAGCTGCAGAGACAAAGTTCTGGTAGGTCTGGATAAAGGTGCTGATGTTTTCACTGAAGACAGCAGACAGAGATCTGTCAGCGGCCATAGTTGCTGCAACTCCAGCTGCTGCTAACCGGGGCTGAATAGGAACTGATTTTACCTGCTAGCTCGGATGCTACACAGGTTAATTTTAGGCCAGTCTTTGGGATCTTTTGTTGGATCCACTTCATTTTGAGCCTTATTTCAATCTTAAGTATTGTTCTCTTCTCTTTCTTTGTTCAAGAGAGGCTAAGAGTATCTCATCACATTTATAAGTCAGAGTACCAACATGCCATATTTTACTGATTAAAGATCTAAAAAGTTAAGCTACATATGAGGTTATAGTGTGATTAAAAACATATAGTCTTAATGTAGGATGAGTTCTTCACTGTATAGATTCTGTAAGATTAAACATTTAATTGTAAATTAAAAATATGTATGAAACTACTTCGGGCCAAAAGTGTTTTGAATATTTTTGCCACAGATGCAAACTTGTGTGCAGGACACTTTACCTGGTTTTCAGTTAAACTTTACAAACTATCTTTAGATTAATAGTTAATCCCTATCATGCCTACAGACCAACATCTCCAGGAAAAACCAGGCTGATACCTGAGATAGTGATCATTTTAATTATTAATTATTAATGATGTCATCTTTTTTCCCACAGACCTCCAACAGCCAAGTGTCTCCAATGAGGAGGAAGCTCCTGTTATCCAACAAGTCTGGAGCCTGGCAAGTAGGTCCAGTCAGAACCAGAAAGAAGCAGAACATCAGTGGACTGAAGAGGAACAGATGGAACCAGAACCAAAATGGATTAAAAAAGAAGAGGAGGAACCAGAACCTACACTGCTCAAACATGAGGAAATAGAATATCCACTAACGTATGTAAGAAAAGAGGAGCTAGATTCTTCAGTGCTTCAACATGAACAGCAGCCACCAGAACATTTACCAACTGGACAGGACCAGAAGGACCTCTGCAGCAGTCAGAAGGGAGAGCAGCCTGTGCCGAAGCAGTTTGCTGCTTT
>NW_006800592.1:60822-76454 GCF_000485575.1 Poecilia formosa | reverse complement strand
TCCAGAAGCAGTTTGTTGCTTTGATTGAGACTTCTACTCTTCAGGGAGATGATATGAGTGAAGAAGAGACAAGAACAGAGCAGCTTTCCCTTCATGTCTCTGCAGTGAATGAGAGCAAAGATCAGGAAGGAAGCAGCTGCTCTGTGTCAGAGAGTCAGTCTGATACTGGAACAAAGAAAAGACCTTTCAAATGTGACATTTGTGGGAAATGTTACACACAACGGTGGAAGTTGAAAAACCATTACAGAACCCACACTGGTGAGAAACCTTTTTTCTGCCACTTGTGCGGAAAAAGTTTCTCTCAAATTGGTTCTTTAAATTGTCACAAGAAAATTCATACAGGTGAGAAACCTTTTTCATGCCAATCATGTGGAAAGTGTTTCTCTCAAATTGGTCATTTAAATCGTCACAAGAAAATTCATACAGGTGAGAAACCTTTTTCATGCCAATCATGCGGAAAGTGTTTTTCTCAAATTAGTAGTTTAAATGGCCACAAAACAATTCATACAGGGAAGAAGCCTTTTTCATGCAAGTTATGTGGTAAGAATTTCTCTCGAATTAGTTATTTAAATTACCACATGACGGTTCATACAGGTAAGAGACCTTTTACATGCGTGTCATGTGGAAAGAGTTTCTGTCGGATTACTCGCTTGAATTGTCACAAGAAAAGTCATACAGGTGAGAAGTAGGCCTGTCGCTATAAATCAATCGCACGATGAATAAAAATAAGCTGGATTATAATATTGCTTGTTTGTTTTCATTGTCTCTCTTTCTACCAATACGAATGACAAAAAGCTTCACTCTGATGCCTCGAATTGCTCCCTCCTCTCGTTTCCTTGGTAATGGCTAAACGCACAAGGAGCTAAAACTTATGAGATAAGGAAAACATGTTCTGTAGTTGTGCCAAAATGATTTCAACTAAATATATTAATGGATATTATGGTATATTTTGTGTTTGAATTGTTAAAATGGACAGCTACACACCATTTTCATCTCAAATACTCTCAAGTACATAAGAATGACATAATTGGAATTGCCTAGTCCAGAAGTCTCCCACCCAAATCCTCAACATTTAATGTCCTGCAGGTTTTAGATTCATTCCTGTTCCTGGGGCACTGCCAAGAATTTTGGGCTAACCCCTTGACAAACTAAATTGTGTTCCCACTGCACAGTTGTCTCTCTTCAGTCTGTCTTGACTCTAAAGCGGGACTGTAAATCCTTAAAACTGTCTTGTTTTCTTTGATCCAATACTGGCACCACCACAATATTTACTGCTAGTGATTTGTACATGTAACAGTCTGCATACAGTTTGCAATTCTCTATTTGAAGTCAGATTAAAAGCAGGAAAAGTCAGGAGAGAAAGTGGCAGGATAATCTCTAACTTATATCCAAGTTAAGGTAGGATACTCGGTGTTGAAACCAACCAGCCTCCAGTCCAGATAGGAGGCAGATTTTTTATCATTTCAGTAAAATTATTTGAATTCCTGTCTGAAACAAATACTGCAGTTTAGTTGTGTAATTGTATAAGGAACAAAGAAAACAATTCCTCCATTGAATGTCGTTAACTAGCCTAGCATGTCACTAAAGAGTGCTACTCACCTTTTCCACAGGAACAGGGAGAAGTTAGCTAGTCTGGGAGTTAGGACCCTGCCAAACATGTTAGATCCTCACCTACTTTTTAGTTGCCCATTTATGGATTTTTTTTAGTGTGGCGCATATCTTTGAAATTTGTTAAAGTATATTTAGAATATTCAAAACCATTTCAACTGGTTTGGAAGTGGAAATATTGGAGTGCCATTTTACTTAACGTGCCACTGACTGACTTTTGCAAAGTAGCCAATCAGAACAATTTCAGAATCCTGAATCTCCTCAAACATTTGACTTGCAGATGGACATCTGTTTGTCATGAATAACATACCAACTTTTTATGCTTTGCTGAAGAATTTCATGTATACATTTGTGTGCTGTTCAGATGCATCAAACAACTTAATAAAAGCTCTGACAACTGCAACACTATAGATCAGAGGTTCCCAAACTGTGGGGCGCCGTGCCATTGCAGGGGGGACGCTGGAAGCCATCTGGATAAAAAAACCAAACCAAAAAAAAAAAAAAAACATGAACACTGTATGCGCTGGGTTTTTACCGTAGAATGGCCAGCTCTCTGTTATTCCTCTGTCAATTTGATACAGTAGGGTCTTCCGCACTTCCCATATCTGTGTCCTCTGTCACTTTTATCAGCAGTTAAAACTGTTTAATCCGTTAACATGTCATAACCTGTTTTTCCGAGCCGCCTTTAAACGCAACTTGAGCGCTACAACGCTCGCGCTGGGTTTACACCTGTGAAGGAGACCAGCTGCTGCTGTGCAGAGCTACAGGTGTGTTAGAATCACGGCAGCAAACCAGCAAAACGCAAAGAACTTTTTACAGTTTTCCCCCCAAACTAACAGACTGTTGAGTAAAACTGTTGGATGCAGGTAATGTTAGTTAAAAGATGACTAGCTAATTTCAATACAGAACCTTAAGCTTGTTAACAAGTAGCCTGTAGGCTACTGGTGTTGTCTATGTTCAGCTACGATTCATTTTGCCCCCCAAAAAGTTGATTCCCCCCCTTTTTCGTCTGGAGCAGGGGCTGAATATAACAGGGAGTCTCTAAGAATCCACCGCCCCCCCACCCGTAATGTGTAATGTTATTACTTAGGAACTTTCTGTTCTGTGTAGGTCAGAGCTAATGTGGGTTTCTAATCCACATTCTGACTGTTAAATTTAGTGTTATAGATGTACTTTGGCACTTTTAGATTTTAGATGGGCACTTTTAGATTATTACCAAATATGAACTAATTTCTGTAGTTTACTGATGTATTGGTAATATTTAACTGTGATTACTAGAATGATATTGTTGTAAACATGGAAAAACTTGAAACTTGATAAAAGAGGTATTTGAATTGTTGCTTAAGCTTTATTGATATTAGCATCCTGAATTTTAAGATGCTTTTCTTTGACCTTGTTCCAGGTCAGGTTTTATTCTTTGTTATGGTGCACTTTTGAAGCATCGTGCCCAGAGACATCAAGACCCCCCCCACAAGCACTTGGAGGGCGAGCCCCAGCCCAGAGTAGATGGTGACCCGACTGGTCACCAGCCGTGAAACATTGAAAGAATATTTGACAAACACATTGGAAAGACTAAATAAACTTTGAGGGAACATTTGACAGACACATCAAAAAGACTGGGTTATTTCTTTTATTATTTTTTTTTAAAAGCACGCACTTTTTGTTTATTTGCACAATGTGGATCCACAAATGTTGTTTATATTAAATTCTATTTTTTTATATACACATTGTGTGCTCTCTTCTGTTGTTCACACCTAGGCTCCCACGAATTTAGAATCTCCTGATGAGGCCCAGCCTCCTTTATACTTCTGTAGAGTTGGTATTAGTAAAGTAAATTAACTTAACTTGTCATCTACTATTAAGGGTATTTAAAGTAACCTTTCTTGTGGGTTACAGTATGGACTACCTTTTGTCTCGAAATACAGACTTGTGAATTAATACGAAATTGTTTTTCGCCTGTCTACACTCCAGTTCAGTAGGGGGCAGCAATGCATCAATTTCCTTATTTACATACAGCCAAAAAAACATCGAAGAAGAAGCCTAACTGGGCTAAGCTAGGAAACTGCTGCATTGTCCCATCTCAGCTAATATTTCAGCAACCATGTCTTCAGTTCAGCATCTCAGAGAGTTTATCAGAGAGCGACTAACTGCTGCTGCTCAAGAAATCTTCACAGAGGTTGAAAAAACCATCATTTGCTACGAGGAAGAGCTCGATGCTCAGCGCAGGATGATGGGGATCGACTGGAAACCAAAAATAAAGCTACACAGAATTGGTTCGGAGCTACAAATTTCCGGTAGGTCTGGATAAAGGTGCTGATGATTTCACTGCAGACAGAGATCCGTTAGCGGCGATAGTTGCTGCAGCTCCAGCTGCTGCTAAAGAGAAACTGTTTTTAGCTGCTAGCTCGGATGCTACAGAGGCTGATAGTTTTGTAGCTCAGGACAAAATATTGCTACAGAAAATTTGTTTACGAGTCTCTGAAAACCAGATGGATTTCATTTAAGCCCCGTGACTAAATATATGATTCCAACTATAATCAGTGCTGGAAATGCTTGAATATAATGTGTAAATTCTTAATTTATAAGCTTATACGTGATTTTGTAAATCCTAAAAAAATAATTGCATGCTGTTCGTCCCCAGACCTCCAGGTCTGAATACTGCAGTTCAGGTTATTAGGAGGGAGAGGGGGTGACGAAGGATGAGCTGTGTTGTTTTTCTTTTCGTAGAGGCACAGAACAAACATGAAACAAAAACGTGCAATATTTCATTGTTTCTTATAATAATTGAGCCACAGAGCCATTTGCAGGTCTGGAGCTGCAGAGGTTGCACAGCCCTGACCTAGCAGATCAAAGCTGTAACACTGTCTCAATCCAGCTGAAGTTAAAAGTGCAAAATCCTGAAAACTGTTAAATTGAATATTAATACATTTTAATATGATTTTTTATTTAATTTTTTTTATTTTTTTGCCATTTTGGAAATATGGCAATATTCACAGAGCAAGCTGTGTCTGTAGCAAAAGAGAAAAAAAATCAGTTTTTAACAGTAGAGTATTGAAATAATTTTTATTTCACTCTGCTGAATGTGTGATTAAATCAAATCTTGCTCTGTATTCAACAAGTCATGACAAAATATGAACAGTCAAATATCTCCAGCAATGAATTTGGAAAGCAAAAATACCTATACTGTACATTTAAAATCTATTTTTTTGTTGTAGTTATGCTCATCAGCAGCACAAATACCTAAACAGTGACTAGTCCCGCAATTTTGGATGGAAGTTAGGACACGGGCGAACTGTCCCAATTCTCTATGCACTCGAACCAATATGTACTCTTCGATTGAGTCCACACTTCATAGAGGTGTGTAGGGTGCAGCTGACCTGGAGTGGCTTTGACCTGCACCACCATCCTCCTCAGTGTGGTGTTGAGAAACTCATCCAGCCTCATCTCTCACCCTTCCAGGTGTTTGCTTATATGCACAGTCTGAGAAATAATGAATAGGTTTTCATTTTAGGCCAGTCTTTTCGATATTTTCTTGGATCCATTTCCTTTTGAACATCAAGACATCTACCTGATTAAAGAAAATTATCCGTCTTTCTTTTTTTGAAGAATGGATTAGAGAAACAAGTCTCTGTGTCTCATCACCTTTATAATCCAGAGAACCAGAATGCCATGTTTTACTGATTAAAGTTTCTACACAGTCTGATCAACTTTAAAAACTGAGGTTACAAGTAAAATTAAAAACATATTTTCTTAACGTAGGATGAGTTCTTCACTGTACGAATGCCCTAAAATTAAATATTTAAATAAAAAAAAAATGAAGAGTGTATTTTTCTTATACAGTAATTTGTTAAATATGTATATGCTTCATACTCTTGTGTATGATTTATGTATGTTGTATTTTGAAAACTCAATAAATATATATATTAAAAAAAATTTTTTTTTTAAAAATGGTATGAAACTGTACTTCTGGATTAAAATCTTTAGAACATTTTTGCCACAGCCGTAATTTTGTGTGGAGGTCACTCTACCTGCTCTTCAGTTAAACTTCACAAACTAATTTTAGATGAACCATATAATGCCTACAGACCAGAATCTGCAGAAAAAAGCAGGCAAATCCATGAAATGGTCATCAATTAAATTATATTAATGATGTCATCCTTTTTTCCCACAGACCTCCAACAGCCAAGTGTTTCCAATGAGGAGGAAGATTTTGCCATCCAACAAGTCTGGAGCCTGGCAAGTAGGTCCAGTCAGGACCAGAAAGAAAGAGAACATCAGTGGACTGAAGAGGAACAGATGGAACCAGAACCTAATTGGATTAAAAAAGAAAAGGAGGAACCAGAACCTACACTGTTCAAACATGAGGAAATAGAATATCCACTAATGTATGTAAGAAAAGAGGAGCTAGATTCTTCAGTGCTTCAACATGAACAGCAGCCACCAGAACATTTACCAACTGGACAGGACCAGAAGGACCTCTGCAGCAGTCAGGAGGGAGAGCAGCTTGTCCAGAAGCAGTTTGTTGCTTTGATTGAGACTTCTACTCTTCAGGGAGATGATATGAGTGAAGAAGAGACAAGAACAGAGCAGCTTTCCCTTCATATCTCTCCAGTGGTTGAGAGCAAAGATCAGGAAGGAAGCAGCTGCTCTGAGTCAGAGAGTCAGTCTGATACTGGAACAAAGAAAAGACCTTTCAAATGTGACATTTGTGGGAGATGTTACCCACAAAAGAGAAAGTTGAAAAAACATTACAGAATTCATACAGGTGAGAAACCTTTTTCATGCCAACTATGCGGAAAGAATTTCTCTCGAATTAGCCAGTTAAATCCTCACAAGAAAAGTCATACATTTGAGAACGAGGATTGTCGCGATAAATCAACCAATCGCACAAATCTAAAAAAAAAAGAGCTTGATAATAAAATCATGGCTATAATATTGCTTGTTTCTTTTCGTTGTCTCTCTTTCTACCAAAGAGACTGGATGGCAAAAAGTTTCACTTTGGTGTCTCGTGTTACTCCCTCTCCTCTGGTTTCCTTGGTAACGGCTAAACACACAGGGAGCTAACGGCATCAGTTTTCCTCCACTCGGGCTGAACCAAACACACGAGACACGATAACGACGACAAAAGCTGAACAATTTTCAATTTTCTTTTGTAGCGTCACTAAAATGTCACATGTACATCAGGTGGAGGAGAGCTAGCGACTTACTGCGCAATCTTTATAGAAATGAATGGAGAGGGAGCAGCGTTGTCTTCCATCATCATGTGACTTACTAAAGTTACCTGCTGGGCTCCTTGTCTCCTACCATAAAGTGTAGCATACAGCTTGGTGAGGAGGAGCGAGCAGTCTGGGAGCGCGTTGGATTCAAACTACAGTCTATCCACGTCTCTTGGAGACAAACTGGCTTATAAAGAGACACAGTATCTTATGCTGTGTTATTTTTTATTTTCTCTGATCTTTTTTGAAAACCTGAATGTTATTTTTTTGACTCCACAGTTTCACTCTCTCAGTCGTTGTAGTCTTTGGTTGCTGCCGAACACTGTTACCTTCAAGTTCACTAAGCAGGAACAAACCATTCATGCAGATCCACTGGGCTGTTCAGGAAATATGGATCTTTGCTTTTTGATCTGGGATTGGTAACTTTTAAAATTTACTACTAAAAACAACAAAAAAGGATATTATTGATTTTATTATTGACAGGGCTCCCAATTTTTTTTACTCTTAGAAATTTCTGTGAATTTACAGCAGAATTCTAGCAGTAACACAGTTATTATAAAATATGGTAGAATATTGTAACTTTGATGTCTTCTGTTGTCACAATCAAGACTGATGACTGACAGTAAACTACCGCAAAGTAATTGTACAATGCAGTATTTTTCCCAGTCAAGACATTTTACTTGTATTTGCGTCTTAGAGAATCAGCATTCATCCTCCAAATTTAAAACATCAGAAAGGTAAGTAAAATCACTCTGAACACTGTAAGTTATGGTTTTACATGGTATAGAGTTAATTTAGGAAAGGGGTCGTGCCGTTATGTCATTTGTTATTGAATTTACTTTGGATGATTAGATGTCTTGGGCCAAAGTCGGGTAGCAGCAATTTCATGGTGAAAAGATAAATTTATCTTAATATTTAGTCATAAGTCAAGTACTTTGTAGCTAATGTGTGTCTAATACAAAAACTTCAAAACCACATTTATTATTTCTTTCATTTTTCCATCGTTATTCTAGTATTCTTGTTTCTAGTAGCCAAGCATGCAAGCACAACACCGAATGTAGTGTCCATTACAGCAGACTGCCATATCTCAGAAGTGAATTATGCTTCTGCTTTCTAAATTTATTTTGTAGGCTTTTAACTTACTCCTTATTTTATTGCAGGTCACATACACGGACCACAGTTTTGCTTTGTTGCTGGACCACATAAAAGGTACAATTTGAACTTACTGGTATTGCAAAGTCAGATATTGCTGTCAGTTTTACATTTTTTGGTGTTCTGAGATTTGAACAAAGAAAAAAACATTCTTAATAATGACATTGTACGACGTATGTTCCATACGTCCAGCTGATTACATAAGGTACATGTGAAAACGTTGCTGCATGTCAAATGTAATGTTAAAGTGTGGTTTTTCGGGGTGCAGCAGGGTGTTTAGTACATTTATAGCTTTTAAGTGTCACATCTATTGGCATAAAGTTACTCATAGGACTGATATGGCATTTTAAACAGTTAAAATGCCATGTGAAGCTTTGTAATGCTAAAGTCTTTTTGGGTATCTTAAAGTCCATATCAAAGAGGGAAGATCAGTTCTGTGCCCTTTCAAACTATGCACAAAAACTTTTACAGTTGGGTCTACATTTACATCACACGTCAAGAAAACATAAACATTCTTCTGAAAAGAGTCTGATGTCCTCGGGTGTAGGCTTATCAGATCCTTCTAACTCTCATGATACTCCTGATGCTTGTAATTTGGATCCAGAAGTTTCAAGCTGCATCAGTAATGAACAGGTGATTTCTCCAGAGATCACAGAAAAGGACATGTTTTGAGACTTTTATCTTTGTTTGAATTTACAAGCCAAACTATTGATTCCATCCTCCACCATTAATACTATTATTGAAGACTATTTGGAAATGCGTGCAATGAGTCAATCACATTTGCTATTTCATCTCAAAGAAAAGCTAATTACTGTTGGACTCTCAGACACACAAATAGGAATTCTGATTGACATTTTAAGATATGAGGACATTTTTAGGGCTTGCAATAAAGAGGCGCCTCACACAGATCACTGCAGAAAACAGTCTTTAAAGATTGCTTTAATTAGTATCCATCTGTCTTGGTCGGAATGAATCAGGCACAGAATGTTTTGCACAGAACATCCGTCAACAAACAGTAGAGTCCCTATTTAAGTGTAAATCAGTGTGGGAACAGTATAAACTGCTAAAATCCATCAAGGAAAATGACGAATTCGTTCAGGATGTTTGGGATGGCACACATTTTGTTGAAAACATACTGTCCAAAGATCCAGAATACTAACTGGGTGTCATTTTTTATCAGGATTCATTAGATTGCAAATCCTCTTGGCTCTGGAAAAAAGAAGCACAAGATTTTAGCAGTGTATTTGACACTTGCAAATATTCTGTCACACAACAGATCCATCATTGATTAAATGCAACTTGTGCTACTTTGTAGAGAACAAGATTCTAAGTACTTTGGACAAAATCTTGTCTTGAGGTCCCTGAAAGATCTAAAAAGTCATAAATTAACTGGTATTGCTTTGCCAGATGGTATGGTTACCAAAGGGACTCTGCGTGACATTGCAGGTGAAAACTTGGGTTCACACAGTATTGGGGGTTTTCTGGAAAGATTTGTGAGGACTTTGTATTTTTGTACTGTAATATTAACAAACATTTCTGACTGATCCTTTCACCTTAGGCCCTAACTGCACTGTAAAGTAATATAAAGAAAATGTTTTTATCAACAGAACCAATGCTGGAGCAAGTAATGCTAAAGGCATAAAATTTGACACAATATTCAATGAGCTCGCTCACTTTCATGTTTGCCAGCCTGGATTACCTCCCTACCTTGGCCGTGACCTTTTGAGGGCATTGTTTCCTCAGATTTGGCATTATTCATGAATCACCTCATAACAAAAGAAAAACACTTATCCTACCTTGAACTGAATCGGCACATAAATGGATTTAAATATCTTGGCAATAATGCAAGTAATAAACCTTACAAAGTAAACCAAGGTGCTGGAAAACTATCTGGTCATGCAGTACAAAACTGGTGTTTTCTCAGGATGCTCCCGGAGTTGACTGGGGATAAAATAAACAAAGCATCAGATGTTGAAGTGTGGCAGCTAATTTTTTTAGCTTGGAGATTGTCAGTTTTGTTTGTGCTCCGAAGATGACTCCTGGTCAGATCACATACCTCAGTGGTCTGATAGAGAAGTATTTGCAAATTATCCTACTGCTGTGTCAAATCAGAAGTACTGCTTGATTTTTTTTTACCCACTTCCAGAATATATGCTTTGTGGTGTATCTCTTCTAATACTCTACCATGCCATTCCTGTGTTTTAGACAAATGTCGTCGTTAGATAACACAATAAAGGACATAATGATCAAGGCTTTGCCCAATCTTTGTGAGGACACTCAAAAAAAACTAGTTTCTACACTTGTAATTTCTGGGGTTCAGTCTGCAGAAGATTTGAAATATATTCAACCTGAGGACATCAAGAATCTGCTGCCTGTTGTTCAACAACGCAAATTGTTGGAGTCATTCAAGCAAGGTAAACAACCCTATCTTATTTTAGATGTTGCTGACAAAAAAAAGCATGTTTTACATTTAAAATACATGTCTTTTTATGATTTCAGAAACAAACACAGTCATACTTGACATGGAGTTTTCCAGTCTCTCACCTGCATTGCCTTTTTCCAGTCCTCCATGTAGCTCCACATCCTCGCTTTCCAGCATACCACCAATATCAGAACAACCTTCAGCACTGAAAACACCTCTTATGTTATGCCAGAATGAACAACAAAATGTATCCTGGTCTTGGCCAGAAGACTTTCAAGTTTCATGGAACAAGATGCCACTGGAGATTCAGACGGCAATTGCAAAAGGCAAAAGACCCCCTCCTGACAAGAGGCGGCAAATGATAAGAATTCTTGCAGATGAAATGCAGAAGTATGAGGCTAACCCCACACGTTCACAATGCCTTACAGTTTGCCAGAAGATAACCCGCCAATACCCAGATAGCTTTGCTGATATGACACCAAGTGGAAAGCTAATTGCTGGAGGGTATAGTTCTCTGCTCTCTCAACTTAAAACAAGAATTGAGAATATAAACCGTTGTGGGACCTTTCGAAGTTACAGATCATCTGGACCTTGTGGCATAGCTGGAGTCAAACGGGGACCAACAGACATGTATGGGTGTACCAGGTTCCAGCCAGAACTCCCCCCAGAGGAAACTGATGACACAGTGGAGGAGAAACGTCAAAGACTACAGAGTACCTTCAACAAGTATGGCATCAATGGACATGATAGGCCAGAAGTGACAGACCTGATGGAGACTACATACAGCCTTCAGCGTCAACATATAAATAGGATACCTGCTCCCTCCATTACTGATTTACAAATCAACTGGCCTTTCCTATTTACACAGAGGGGAATCTTTTCTCACTTTGAGTTGTTGACTGATGTTCCCCTTCTCCATGTCCTGGAACTGTCAATTGAGGAGTGTGGTAATGCTGTTGTAGAGTATTTCCGCACTAAAGTAAAGGCTTCCAGTGTCCAGACAATTTTGGCTCAAAAGGCAACTGGTGACTTAACATTCCTTGTCATCCAGCTTTTGATGGCCCATTTCAACGAGTCACCTGACAGCCTAATGCTGACTACTGATGTAAGATCATCGCATATAAACATTACAAGTTTTTTCCATTTTTTCATATGCATACTGTTTTTCTAATATGCTGTTGTTCATGCTACACAGGAGTACGCAACAGCAGCTGATGTTAATACAAGCCTAAGTTTGCCAGCCAGTCCTCGTCTAATATTGTGTAAGTGAATTATTAATGTTTTCAGGTTTTGCTTAATACTTAGCATATTTTTTCCCAATTACATAGGTATTTCTTTAAAAAGAATATTTAGACAGAATAAAAAGACTGGATAGCAATGTCCTTATTACGGCCTGGCTCAGATGACTGCAACAAGAAACTGGGAGGACACGACAACAAGAACCATTTTAAGCCTTTTAATGCCTTTTATTAAAATGGTTGCTGCAGCAGCCTAAGAACTGGTATATTGCCGTGCGCTCCCTTCGGTTTGGTCCTCCCGAATGGTGCAGCTCTCCCTCAGTCATGGACTGGTTGGCGCCCACAGGTCTCAGCCTCTGCTCCCAGGTCTGGTCAAGTGACACATCCAGTGTGGTCCATCCGAACCACATCTTTCTCCTACACCGTGTCAAGCGACCGATGCGCCTCATGCCATCTGGCTCCAGCTCCACCCCTGGATCTAGATCTGGCTCTTGTCGGGTTCTGGGCCTGAATCTCATCTGCCATGAATGGAATGGGCGCTCCTTATATACGTGATCCTGGTGGGCACGTGACCGTAAGCACCTCTTAACTCCAAGACCTTCATTGAAGAACAGTTAACAGGCCACAATGCAACACAGCAGGGGGCCGTCACACCCCCGCTCATAAAAAGCAGGTTCTTATAGGGAACCCTGCTTTAGCCAGCCATGCCACCAGCCACTCTGTTCATTAATCTTAGAAATGTCGCCAGTGCGTTCCTCAGGCCGTATAAAAATACAAGCCTGTAGGCGTAACAAACGCAGTCACCTCACGTGCGCACTTTGTTAATGGCACCTTAATATAGTTAAAAAGCCATTGTTAGAATAGCTTTGTCATAATGACCTTAAATAAATTCAATGCCAGTGTATTGCCAAGTGTACGTTTTCCTCATTCGTTGTATGAGGAAAAATGCAACAGAAGTTTCTCTCTGTCCTTGCTAGGTGGTAACGAGCAAGCATTGGCTGGATGGATGGTCAGCATTGAAGGCCATGTTGTCTTTGAGGGGGTCCAGCCAACATTTCTGACAGGACTTGCAGCGGTGTTTGCCACCTTCTACATCTTCAACCTCCAATATCAAGATGAGGCAGCCAAGACGTTGGAGTTCATTCAACGGTAAAACCATTCCTATGATTTTTTATTTTTTAAAAACACTTTACAATGAACAAAATACAATGACTTGGTTTTAAAGTTTTAAAGCTTTAAAGTTTTAAAGTAACAATTGACAAAGTTGGTGATGTTTTCTCTTTATATAATTAAAAACAGGATAATTTCTCCACATTAAGTAAAGAAAGCTTTATATATTGTACTTGCTGTCTTCAGAGTGCCACACTATTTATATTCTCCAAAACCTTTTCATTTTTGATTGTGTTTTTTAGTCGCTTCATTGGGATTAACCCAGAAAGGGGGACAAAGACTGGCAATGGGAGGATGGTATCCAAAAAGACAGGAAAGATCATCCAAAAGAAAAAGCAGACGGTGAATATGCAGGTTTCCACCCTCATCAAAAACCTGATGGACTTTGAGTGCCATTTAATACAGGTTAGTTGTTGTCCTTTTTTTCTTTGAAATATTTCTGTTTCCATATCGGTTTTTAAGATCTAAATTATATTGTCTTATATTTTTCCATGTTGGACGGTGCCTTCACCTGCATGTAATAAAGTAAGTGCCACTTGAACTCTTGAAAAGCATTAATAATTAACAGTTTAAAACCCTGTCTAGAACAGTAAAAGGTGATTCTAGAATCCTTGTTCAGACATTATTTCAACCACGTTGAATTTTTGATTTTGGAAGTCTTTTTTTCTTTGATTTGTTTAGTGATACCCAAAGCATGGATGTTTCTTTAAGAACTGTGTTTTTATGTTCATAAGATTGTATAATCAGTTAAACCCAGTTTCTGAGTTTCTGATGAATGGTTATGCGTTTTGTTTTGAATATGTTTGAATATACTGCAGATATATATCTGGTTTGAGGCTAAGTGATGCCTTTCAATAAACATTTTGTTCTGAAGGTTACTTATTGCATCCTCCTTTGTGTTATGTGACATTATGGTTATGCATTTTAGAACTGCACCAATTTTAGCACATATAACAAGAAGCCTACATTGGGTAAAGTATTATTACTATTCTATCGTAAAACTAAGACTGTACATTAAAATGTTGCATTAAATTTTTTGCAGTAGCTTACTCATAAAGTGAATGCAGTAGTACAACTAAAATTTACAGTAAAATACTGGCAGCTACAGACGTCAATATTTTATGTTCCAGGTTGATCTGATACAGACATCAACTAAATTATATTAATGATGTCCTTCTTTGTTCCCAAAGACCTCCAACAACCAAGTGTCTCCAATGAGGAGGAAAATTCTCCCATCCAACAAGTCGGTAACCTGTCAAGTAGGTCCCGTGTTAACCAGAAAGAAGCAGAACATAAGTGGATGTCCATCTCCATCATTCTTACGTACTTGGTCCAGGGGTAGAAATTAGCACCCCACTTCATGGAAGTATGAAGTGGTGTGTAAATTGGAGCAACCCACCCGCCACTGTGGCGGGTTGACAATTTGAACAGAAGAAAAAAAAAGCTGCATTCAGTTTGAACTTCTGTCCGGGGGGAGACTGACCGTCTGGACTACAGAGTGAAGCACTTACTGTGCTAGCGGCCCTACGCTGTCATAATTTAATAACAACAAAAAAAGTATGTTCAATATAACTTTTATAGACCGCAACAGCCCATTGGTTGATTTTATTAACGGACATTGGGCTTATCCAATTAAATCCCTTGATTCTCCTTGTCCCGCCCCTCGCCTCTAACGTTATAAAAAGAGCCATTTCAGCTAACGGTTAGCTGCTAACTGGAGTCCGAGAAAAGTGAGAGGATACGAGACTGGGCAGGTCAGAAAAACTACGACTAAAGCTAAAAAGCCCATTCAGAAAAATGTGTCAAACTATCAGATGTGTTTACCACATAAACTTTGATTTTCTACGCTGACGTTCCTTCCTTCAGGGGGGAGGCGGGGGGAGCGCCGATCTATGTTTTCGCATCCACCTGAATAATGTGCAGTTGCGCCACTGGTTAGAGTTAGGACTAAGGTGTGAATTGAGTTTTGGTTAGGGTTAGGAAAAGGGTAAAGGTAAGGTTTAGGCTGTAGAAATGAATGGAAGTCGATGGAAAGTCCCCACAAAGATAGCCACGCAAGTGTGTGTGTGTGTGTGTGTGTGTGTGTGTGTGTGTGTGTGTGTGAGAGAGAGAGAGAGAGAGAGACTACCTGGAACACTATAATAATAATGAATTAATAATTAACACATTCTGAGATATTTTAGTAATAATAATTATTGTGAATTTCAATAGAAAACGTAATAAGTAAGGGAAAACAAAACAGTTAGAAAACAGACATCTTTAATAAATACTATCAGGGGGAGTTGTAGCCAAAATGTGGAAATGTCCAACATATGATTGCATGTTAGGGTTGATAGGGTTAGGAATGTTAGGTTGTGTAGATAAAGTTTGCTGTACTAATTACTTTAAATGAACTTATTGGAGTACAACTCTGTTGAGGTGTCCGTGCTTTATGTTAAATTATTATGTATGTGTATGGTAAACTTATTGCCAGTAAATCGGTTTTCATAGAGTTAAGAATAAATTCTATATTTTATGTAATTTGCTTGTGCAGGTGAGCTTTGTAATAGAAAAAAGACAGTGGCTGGTGAAATGTTTGAGTGGGGGGTAAAAAAAAAAAAAAAAAAAAAAAAAACATCTCCCAGCCACTGTGGCTGGTGGAAAAAATTTTTAATTTCCACCCCTGAATGGGTTCCTTCCTCTTCAGAGAAACAGATGGGACCAGAACAGATTAAAAAAGAAGAGGAAGAACCAGAACCTACACTGGTTCTAAATAAATTGTAGCTAAATAAATTACATGTTCCCAGTCTTTTGAATACTTTCATCTGGCTCATCATACAAGATCTG
>NW_006800592.1:58428-60812 GCF_000485575.1 Poecilia formosa | reverse complement strand
AACAACCCAGCGTTGGGTCGGTCCATATTTGACCCAGCGCTGGGTTACGTATTGGGTTATTTTTAACCCAGCAGTTTTTACTGTGTATGGTAAACTTATTGTCAGTAAATCGGTTTTCATAGAGTTAAGAATAAATTCTATATTTTATGTAATTTGCTTGTGCAGGTGAGCTTTGTAATAGAAAAAAAGACAGTGGCTGGTGAAATGTTTGAGTAGCTGGTAAAAAAAAAATCTACCAGCCACTGTGGTGGAGAAAATGTTTAATTTCCACCCCTGAATGGGTTCCTTCCTCTTCAGAGAAACAGATGGGACCAGAACAGATTAAAAAAGAAGAGGAAGAACCAGAACCTACACTGGTTCTAAATAAATTGTAGCTAAATAAATTACATGTTCCCAGTCTTTTGAATACTTTCATCTGGCTCATCATACAAGATCTGCAGCACCAGATAGCTATGTCAGTTGCCTCGACGCCAGGTAATTTCTCAAGATTATATGACAAGTCTTTTTTACCGAGACAATATGGGTCATATATTTTTTTCGAGTTACCTTGACTGTGCCAGCCCATTGAGGGCATTAGCATACTTGCTGTGATCCATTTTCTTCTGTCTTGAACCAGAGAAATCCACTTCCTGACCCCCATCTGAATTTTGCTGGGCATCCGGGTCACGTGTCTGCAACCCAGCAATTGTTATTGTGTTTCTTCCTATTGAGCAGTGAAAGCAAATAAAAGGTGTTGTATGTCTTTTGTGGTAAGTATTTACTTACTGGAGGGTTTTTTGTTTGAGCTGGAGAGCTACAGCTAGCTCCTCACTTCAGCCTGTACCATTCAGTCCTGTTGTTGCTCCTCCTACACAATGGACTGAACCATTGTTCTAAAAGTGTGGTGGGGCGGAGGGCTAAAATTTATTCTAATTTTTTTATTAATAAGATGAATGGCACATTTATGAAAATTAATTAACCTTTATTTATTGTTTTTAATAATCGGAGTGTATCTGAAAAAATGGTGTGAGTTTATGGGATAGGAGTTCTTAAGTTTCTTATTTCTTCCTCCTCCTTTTCGAGCATGTTAAGGTCAGTGTAGTGCAAAAATATGTCTTTTGCATTCCTTGTTCATCCTTGTGATTTTTATATTTCTGTAATGTTAGAAATGAAATGAAATGAAAACTTCTTCGATAATTCTATAATTCCCCTCGAGCCTCCCGGGATTTCTACCCATGATCTCTATTCAACTGAAGCTAAAAGTGCTACATCTTCATTTTAATTAATTGTTAA
Source organism: Poecilia formosa (assembly GCF_000485575.1). Lineage (NCBI taxonomy): Eukaryota > Metazoa > Chordata > Actinopteri > Cyprinodontiformes > Poeciliidae > Poecilia > Poecilia formosa. The sequence goes on along the minus strand of NW_006800592.1, from coordinate 59,540 downwards.
AGGTTAAAATAAATAAAATCACTCTAAAGGACTGGTAAAAACATTAATTTAGTATTATCCCTTCAGTTCAGGACCCAGACCAGTTCTTTAGGGACACTGGCAAATTGTTTTAAAGTAGAAATATGCAAATAGTTTTCTACACATCTACATTTCTGAAATGTTTTATGAAATATATCTCAATCATCGCAGATTTGTTGTGTGGGACATGTCCCAATAAATGGATTATGTGTCTCCAACAGTGATGACAGGAAATTATTCTTTGTATCTCCCAAAGATCCACTTTTCATGAATGCTATGGAGACCTGATGATGCCAAGATTCTCCATTTTGCTGAAGTTCTTTTACAGTGTGTGGTGTTGAGAGAAACTCGTCCAGCATCATCTTTCACACATTCAGTTGTTTCCCTATGTGCACAGTTTGATCAATAATGAATGGGTTTTAATTTTAGGCCATTTTTGCTATATTTTCTTGGGTCCACCTTCTTTTAACATCAACATATCTACCTTGTCGAGTTCTTCAATGTATGAACACCCAAAAACTCAACTTTTAAATGGAAAAGAAAGTCTGCATTGAACTGTACTTCTATATTACGTACAGTTAATACTGAATGTATTTGAAATCTTTTGAACACTTTTGCGACAGCTGCTTTTCTCGTAAACCCTACAAACTAATTTTAGATTAACCACATGATGCTTACAGTCCAGAATCTCCAGGGAAAACCAGGCTGATCCATGAGATAGTCATCAATTAAATTGTATTAATGATGTCATCCTTTGTTTCCACAGACCTCCAACAGCCAAGTGTTTCCAATGAGGAGGAACCTATTGCCATCCTACAAGTCTGTAGCCTGGCAAGTAGGTCCAGTCAGGACCAGAAAGAAGCAGAACGTCAGTGGACTGAAGAGGAACAGATGGAACCAGAACCTAAATGGATTAAAAAAGAAGAGGAGGAACCAGAACCTACCCTGTTCAAACATGAAGAAATAGAATATCCACTAACATATGTAAGAAAAGAGGAGCTAGATTCTTCAGTGCTTCAACATGAACAGCAGCCACCAGAACATTTACCAACTGGACAGGACCAGAAGGACCTCTGCAGCAGTCAGGAGGGAGA
>NW_006800592.1:56366-58032 GCF_000485575.1 Poecilia formosa | reverse complement strand
GACCTTTTTCGTGTGAATCATGCGGAAAATGTTTCTCACGAAATAGAGATTTAAATGACCATAAGAGAACTCATACAGGTGAGAGACCTTTTTCGTGTGAATCATGCGGAAAATGTTTCTCACGAAATAGAGATTTAAATGACCATAAGAGAACTCATACAGGTGAGAAACCTTTTTCATGCCAGTCATGCGAAAAGAGTTTCCGTCGAATTAGTCACTTAAATGTCCACAAGAGAATTCATACAGGTGAGAGACCTTTTTCATGCGAATCGTGCGGAAAACGTTTTTCCCGAATTAGTAGTTTAAAAGTCCACAAGAGAATCCATACAGGTGAGAGACCTTTTTCATGCGAATCATGTGGAAAAAGTTTCTCTCAAGTTAGTAATTTAGATGTCCACAAGAGAAGTCATACAAGTGAGAGGCTTTTTTTATGACAATCTTGTGAAAAAAGCTTCTCCTGAGGGGATAGTTTGAGGAGTCACCTGAAAACTGGTCAAAATGGCCTCTACAGGGTCAGAGGCCATTTTGAAGCCAAACTTGTGAAAAAGGTTTCTGTGAAATTCATCATTTAGATGTACTCAGGAGAACCCTCATGGGTGATATGTGTTTTTCACATGAAACATTTTTTTTGGGGGGGGGAGTGTCTTTCATGATGGTAAACTGAATTTCCATATGAAACAATGCATTACAAGTACATAAGAATGATGGAGTTGGAATTGCCTAGTCCAGAGGTCTCCAATCCAGTTCCTCAGCATTTAATGTCCTGCAGGTTTTATATTCATCCCTATTCCTGGGGGCACTGGCAGGGATTTTGGGCCCCATGCAGAGGTTGTGCTAGACTTATTTGTTGTGTCATTTCAACCAACATTAAAATAAAATCGGTCCTGTACTACTTTTACCTGTGAAATTTTGATCATATTATCATCGGCTATTTAGCTGCATTTTTATGCAGTTTAGTTAATATTCACCTAGTTGAACCGTAAATTCAGATCCCATCACACATAAAGCAGATGAATGCATCAAACTTTTTCACCGTAGCGATACAAACCACTGACTGAGACCCCAATAACTTATAACAAATAAAATTAAATGACTCCACTTAAATTAGCAGCTCTTCCCCCGCTGGGGTCTGAACGCATAGTGCCTCGCAAATTCCTCTTGATCGCATCTGCAGAGAAATGCGATAGTTCATCGGTCAGTTGGAACCGTCTGATCCAAACCAATCATTTGAACTCTGCAAGTTTTTTTTACTCTGTGCGATCCAGACGTGCGCTTTAATGAGGATCTCTTTGCGTGGTTTTACTTCCCTGAAACGGACAAATTGTTACGTCTGCTGCGCTCATCCTGAGCGCCGCTCTCCTGGTCGCGAGAGGGTACCGTCTTCCAGCTCCATTTGTTAAAACCATAGGGTGAGTTAAGTTTAATTCTTCGCAGTGGTGGAGCTGCGTCCGCATTGGTTGTGCAGCGCACTGCACATGTTACGGTCTAATTAACTTCTGCATCTTTATTTCCTCAAGATAAACTCTGCGGGCTCCTCTGTTTAGACCAGGGGTCACCAACTCCAGTCCTCAAGGGCTATCATCCTGCAACTTTTAGATTCACCTCTGCTCCAAAATGTCTGAATTCCCTCACCAGCATTCATTCCTCTCTGCAATAGGCTGGAAAC
>NW_006800592.1:47494-56200 GCF_000485575.1 Poecilia formosa | reverse complement strand
CATTCTCTTTAGTTTTCTCTGTTCTGTACTGGAGACTTCAACCAAAGGTTTGGAATGCGCTTCTTAACCAGACGCCCAAAGCGCAAAGTCCATAACCCTTCAAGACGCTGTCATCTCCCGGTCAGAAAGGCGCTTCCCCCCAACCCCCAACATTATCTTACTGGTACTCTTCCATGAAAGTGCTATGACTCTTTTTGCAAGTAGTAAACATAAATCCACAGCAGTAGTTATTTTTCTTGACATATAACGTCTATCAGGATATAAACCTAGAATGAACAATTTGGGACCGAAAGCTAGTTTTATATCTAATATAGCCTTTCGAGCTTGTTTAATCTCCCTCCAGAATTTTTGAACTTTCTTGCATTTCCAGACACAATGGAAGAACGTTCCCTTCTCTTCTCCACATCTAATACACAGGTCAGGGATGGCGCCATTATACTTATTAAGCTTTTCTGATGTCACATATGTTCTAATTAGCCAATTATATTGCAGTACTTTGAGGCGGGTATTGGTAGTTTGTGCTTGTGCTTTAGCACACACCTTCTCCCAGTCCTCTGAAGGTAAGTTCTCCTGTAAGTCCTCCCTCCAGGCATTGAGCTTCCATAAAGACGACTCAGAGGATCCCTCCACTAACATGCTATATAGTTTAGAGATGATTCCTTTTCCAAAGCAATCATTCTTCATTTCGATTTCTAAAGTGGACAGCGGGGGGATGGACTCACACTGATTTTGAGATGAATAAAATTTCTCACCTGTAAATATTTAAAATAATGTTTACTTGGAATATCATACCTGGCCTTCAACTCTTCAAATGACAAAATACACTCATCCTCTGATTCCACAAGATCTCCTATTGTCTTTAAACCTTTTTCAGCCCATTTCCTAAAACCAGAATCTGCCCTACCTGGAGGGAAAAACTGGTTACCCCATGTCGGACTGAAGCGTGATAGAGAGGAGGTTTCGCCTAAATACTTCTTAACCTGATACCAAACCAAGATCATATTTCTGACTGAGGGAGTTTTTGTTTTTTTTTTTTTAGCATTCTGATTTTTGCTGAGTAAATATAGTGGAGTAGAGGGAGAGGTACAGAACAATTTTCGATATTCACCCAAGGCAAAAGAGATTTATCTGTAAAATAATACATCATAGTCCTCAACTGAGCTGTCCAATAATACCAAAGTGGATTGGGGCACCTGAGGCCACTTCTATCATATGGTAGGTACAGAAGTGATAAATGTAATCTTGGTCTTCTATTATTCCACAGAAAGCGTTGTTCCATCTGTCTACAGAGGCAGTAATTGAGTCTATCATGGGGTTATAGGTAACTGAAACAATGTCATTAAATTGTCATTATTTACAAAATCATGCAAAGTTGGCACTTTTAATGGACTTTTAATGCAACTTTTGGAGCAACTTTGCATTAAAAGTGTCATTATTTACCGAATGACACTTCATGACAACTGTCATAAACATTCATAAAGACTTCATGTTTATGACAGTGTCATGGCAGTCTTATGCACACCCCTTCAAATAAAGCATCACCAAAATTTCTTATAAAATTCTGTCGGCAGCCCATCTGGGCCTGGGCCTTTACTTGTTTTCAAATGATCTACTGTTATAGATATTTCTTCTTTAGTTATAGCTGCACTGAGATCTGTACTCATTAATTCTGAGATATTGGTAATTTGGAAGGTATCTAAGAAAACATTTTGCTCTTGTTCTTTATGCGTTATGTCTGAGCTGTATAGAAAGACGCATTTAGTTCAGAGTCCATGAGATGATATTCAGAAAGGATTTTTTTATTGATTGGTTTTAGTTGCCTCTCTGAAGAACTCTTTGCGTAAAGTCTATAATGTCCACCCATGTGCACCAGTCAGGGGTGTTAATTATAATCTGTCAAATGACAGACGAACTTCAAAATATTCTGGTTGTTTTAAAAAATAACTGGTCAAATACAGAAAATATTCCGTTAACGTGACCTCTGACCCCATGACAAAAAATAAAATTGGTTTCCCCCTGCGCAGTTGTTTTTATTTTTGAGTCTGTCTGACCTGTTAAAACTGTAACTGTAAATCCTTGCAACAGCCTTGTTTTCTTTGGTCCAATACTGATACCATCACAATATTTACTGCAACAGTCTGCATACAGTTTGCAATACTCTACTTGAAGCAAGATTAAAAGCAGGAAAAGTAGTATGTAGGAGTTAGGACTTCTGCTGACTGACTCGTCTGTTAAGAGTGGTAAAAGGTACAGGGACAAGTTAAATATAGGACTACTTTGGTACATATTGCCCTCGGATTAAATGCTGGTGTACTTGAGGGAAACAGCAGTCTGTAGCTAAGGTAACTAAGCTAAATGGTTGATAGTCACACACAACAACCTATCCACCTCTCTTGAAGAAAAGCTGGATTACAAATAGACACCCTTTCTCAGGGTTTCCCCCAGAAAACCCTCTGAGCCTGGTGGTCGGGGCACCAAGGTGGTCCACCGGCGGTCCATTGTGTTTTTGTATTGAAACAGTTACATTTACAGGAAATATAAAAATATTACTGACAATGTTACTGGAAGACATTGCCAACAATACTTAAACCCACAACTACAGTCCTAAAGTGAAAAAGATGCCTATTAATGCTCTTAATAGAGACTGGAGAAACTCCAATGGAAATGAGATGAATACAATTATCTCTATATTTAATGGAAATCAAAGGTAGAAAAGAAGAAAATGAAACTTAAAAATTGTACAAATCTGTTGGGAATATTAGAAATTCCAGATTAATGGATTCAATTGGATTGTAAAATTGGCTAAAATGTATGGATTAGAGAACAGGGAAGTCTGATCATTGTTGTTCCTCCATGGCTATTTCCTGAGGTAAATGTAGACATGAGACTTCTTAAAATAAAAAATAATTGGAATTTAAATGAAGTAGGGGTAAAGACAGACATATTCGAGAAACACATTCTGATTACCTTAAATATATTCAGATGGTTCTAGGAATATAAAAGGATGTGTGGGAATAGGAACATGTATACCACATTTTAAAAAATATTTTTCCAAACGATTATCAGACTAATTATCTGTTTTCACAGTGGAAATGGTGGCAGTTATACTAAACTTGCAGTAGGTTGAGGAGGTTCGACCAGATAGGAAGGTGGTATGCATGGATACCAAAGCAGTAATGGAAAGTAATCAGGGAAAACAAAATAATAGAAAACATTTAGTATTAGAATTTCAGGACAGTTTATTTAGGGTTGGCACTGATTCTTGGTTCTGTTGGGTACCAGCACACAAAGGTGTAAAAGGCAATGAAAAGGCAGACAATTTAGCAAAGAGGGCTTTTTAGGGTAATAACGGTTACAATTCCTTTTGGAAAAGAGGAAGGGAAATGAATTAAGAGTAAAAACAATAGAAATTTGGCAAAAAAAGATGGTATGGCAAAAAGAAAGGAAGGACTTTATATAAAATTGAAAAGTAATATTGCGAGAAACAGAAGCAAAGACAATGAGATTAAGAGTCGGTCACACCCGTCTAAATTGCATTTTATGTCTAATAGTTAGGAAAAATAATGATAAAATTGAAGGGTATTGAAAGAAAATGTAGAACATGCATTGACGAATTGTAAAACATGAGCCTGAAAGAGAGATTGAGAAGAATGGTTAGGAGGACAGAAATGGAGTCTTAAAGGAATATTGGGAAATGAAGGAAACATAGTGGATATTTACAGATTAAGGAAAGCATTATTTATTTATCTTCAGAATACAAAATGTAAAAAATGTAATTTAATGGACTTAATGTTGCTACACACTCATGTACAGTAGGTGGCGGCATAGCTTAAAGTTGCTTTCGATCCGCCATATTAGAGAAGAAGAAGAAGAAGAAAAAGAAGAAGAAGAAAAAAAACAAACTGCGTGGGCTAAGCTAGGAAACTGCTGCATTGTCCCATCTGAGCTAATATTTCAGCAACCATGTCTTCAGTTCAGCATCTCAGAGAGTTTATCAGAGAGCGACTAACTGCTGCTGCTCAAGAAATCTTCACAGAGGTTGAAAAAACCATCATTTGCTACGAGGAAGAGCTCGATGTTCTGCGCAGGATGATGGGGATCGACTGGAAACCACAAATTAAGCTACACAGAGTCGGTTCGGAGCTACAAAGTTCCGGTAGGTCTGGATAAAGGTGCTGATGTTTTCACAACAGACGGAGATCCGTCAGCGGCGATCTCCGTCGCCGGAGATCGCCGCTGACGGATCTCAGCCTGCTGTTCAGCAGCAGCTCCAGCTGCTGCTGAACAGGAACTGATTTAGCTGCTAGCTAAGGACAAAATATTGCAACACAAACAGAAAACGTGTTTATGAGTCAAGCCCCCTGACTAAATATATTATTAGAATTCTTTTAAGTGTTAGAAATTTGGAATATAAAGTGTAAATACTTCATTTGGGAGCTTATATGTGATTTTGTAAATCCTACAAAAATAAGTACACCTCCAGGTCTGAATATTGGAGGTGTTATGGATAGTGAGCTATTTAAAGTAAATTGCCTAAATTATTTAAATTTGTAGACTATTTATTGTAAATTATTTAAAGTGAATTTTCTAAATTAAGGATGTTGCAGATTGTTTTATGATATTTGTCTGTTTTGATTAGCACTGTTGGTGGTTTGTATTTTGTTTTGTTTAATGGTATTTGCACTTTGTATTGTTTTGGGTTTTTTGTTTGTATGAACCTCACGGGCTGCCGTAGCTAATGAGGGCAGGTCCTATAAAAGCTGGCAGAATCCTTGTAATGAATGACTTGAACTGTCAAGATGCACTTGACATAACGAAATCGAGACTTGGTACATTTTATTTTGTTGTTTGTATTGTAAATTTCTGTTTTTTATTCTAATATTTGTATATGTTTTTAGTTTTCACGGTGATCAAGGTGACTGAGGGTGTGGTGAATGTGATGATTCACATCAAAGAAAAATAAATAAAACCTTGAAATCACCCGTCGAGGCTGTGCAAATTAATTCAAGTGCTGGGGAGCTGCGATAGGAGGTTATTAGGAAGGAGAGGGAGAGACTCAGGATGAGCTGTTGTTGTTTTTTTCATAGGGGCACAGAACAAACGTATGAAACAATAAACATGCAATATATGATTGCTTCTTATATTGTAAGAGCGGAAATACTATTTAAGGGAGTTGTTTTTCTGAAAAGACTTTGGCTTCGCACTAGGTCAACCTGACCGACTCCCTTCCTTCCATTTGCGTGCAAAACGCAAATGGATCCAGAATTTACTGGAAAGGATGTTTGTTTGTACAAGATAAGATAAATTGTCCTATTCAGCAATTCTGAAATGGAGCAGATGTTGAGTTTGTGAGGTCCAAAATATTTTAAAGTCCAATACACACTCGGTATAAAGCGTGCCAGAATCTTTCTGCAAAATAGTAGCACGCCATTGGTTGAAACTTTCCAACACACACTGATGAAGATGAGAAGGCATAAAAGAGGTTGATGTTAAGACTTCTGAGAGATTTTTGTTGAAACTTTGGAAGATTTTTTGGAGTACTGAAATAATTGAAGAAACTATAATGAGGAATCCGTGGTAGTGTAATAAATCTCCGGCTCGTCTATGGCCTAGCAGCAAGAACTACGTCTCTGTGCGTTATTTCTTTTACTTAGATATTTAAGAGTATAGCCACCTTTCAATTCTTAAATAATATTAAGTGAGTAACAGAGCTGCAGGTTGCACAGCCGTGATCTAGCAAAGCAAAACTGTAATCCTGTCTTAATCCAGCTGAAGCTAAAAGTGCAAAATCCTCAAGACTGTTAAATTGAATATTAATACATTTTAATGTGAATTTGAGAGACCAAGCTGCGTCTGTTGCAAAAAATGAAAAACACCAGTTTTTAACAGTAAAGTATTGAACCAGGCTGATCCATGAAATGGTCATCAATTAAATTATATTAATGACATCATCCTTTGTTCCCACAGACCTCCAACAGCCAAGTGTCTCCTATGAGGCAGAAGTTTCTGGCATTCAACAAGACTTCAGCCTGGCAAACAAGTTCAATCATAACGAGAAAGTACATCAGTGGACTGAAGAGGAACAGATGGGACTAGAACCAAAATGGATTAAAAAAGAAGAGGATGAGCCAGACCCTACACTGCTCAAATACGAGGAATTAGAATATCCACTAATGCATGTAAAAAAAGAGGAGCTGGATTCTTCAGTGCTTCAACATGAACAACAGCCACCAGAACATTTACCAACTGGACAGGACCAGAAGAACCTCTGCAGCAGTCAGGAGGGAGAGCAGCTTGTCCAGAAGCAGTTTGTTGCTTTGATTGAGACTTCTACTCTTCAGGGAGATGATATGAGTGAAGAAGAGACAAGAACAGAGCAGCTTTCCCTTCATATCTCTCCAGTGGTTGAGAGCAAAGATCAGGAAGGAAGCAGCTGCTCTGAGTCAGAGAGTCAGTCTGATACTGGCACAAAGAAAAAATCTTACAAATGTGACATTTGTGGGAGATGTTACACACAACACTGGAACTTGGAAAAACATTACAGAACCCACACTGGTGAGAGACCTTTTTCATGCCAAACATGCGGAAAGAGTTTCTGTCGAATTAATAACTTAAATGTCCACAAGAAAATTCATACAGATGAAAGACCTTTTTCATGCAAATCATGTGGAAAAAATTTCTCTCGAATTAGTAATTTAAATATCCACAACAGAATTCATACAGGTGAGAGACCATTTTCATGTGAATTTTGCGGGAAACGTTTCACGCGAAATAAAAATTTAAATGACCATAAGAGAATTCATACAGGTGAGAGACAATTTTCATGCAAATCATGCGGAAAAAGTTTCTCTCGATTTAGTAAGTTAAATGTCCACAAGAGAATTCATACAGGTGAGAGGCCTTTTTCTTGCGAATCATGCGGAAAAAGTTTCCGTGGAATTAGTCACTTAAATATCCACAAGAGAATTCATACAGGTGAGAAAAGTTTTTCATGCGAATCATGCGGAAAAAGTTTCTCACGAAATAGAGATTTAAATGTCCACAAGAGAATTCATACAGGTGAGAGGCCTTTTTCATGCAAAGCATGTGGAAAACGTTTCTCACGAGTGGGTAATTTATATCGTCACATGAAAACTCATACAGGTCAGGGGCCACTTTGAAGTCAAACAAGAAATAATTTTAAAAATCCGTTTTATGTATTATTTGAGTCTGGAGGATCTTTTGTTTTGATCAGATGTCTTTGGAAAGTTTATTTGTGAAGGGCTCTCCTTTGGCTCGAGAGCCTTGCCAGCCCTGTTGCCACCCCAGCTAGCGACAATGAATTCAATAAATAGTTATGGCAAATCGGACATTAAGCGCATGAAACTCTTTTTTCCGACAACATTGAATGTAACACAATGTAACCTTCAACCTACTGCTAAGTAGTGGGAAGTGCGAGAGAAGGACAAAGCGCCAGCAGCATTGATGGATATATATGTTACTGGACTGGACATTACGTGATTTATCGTAAGTCACACATGCGCCATTGCTGTCCATTGAGTCAGGAATATTGGTGGTCAGGAAAATACTACAATCACACAAAGAATCAGAACAACGGACGCAATGTTTAGCAGTTAATTAAACCATAGATAATGGTAATAAGGGCTTCAGATTTCACAGGTGAGGAAACGTTTTAATTTAAAGAAAACATTTAACAAGTGAGCAGTGGGTCAGTTATACTAGCCTAACTGTTGCAGGCCTGCTATTGACTTTGATAACCTTAGCGTGTGCTTTGGTTCCGTTAGCATTAAACAACCCGCCCACCAAGTCATCAGTAGAGCAGCTGTTTAAATCAGCTAATAAATCACCGTGGTAGTCAAGCGAAAACTTATTAATAATCATAATATAGACATCAAGCCTGACAACATAATTAACAGACTGGATGTTCTGTTCAGGTGAGGCAGAGCCTAAATGTTCTGTTCTGTGTGCAAAATTCTTGAATGTTTTTTGATGTTAAATCCTAAAACATTAAGTGGCATTGTTGTCAGTTGCTATGGCAATGAGTCTGCGTAGCTTGGCGAATACAGATCACTTTGCTGTTGATCATAGCACAAAATTAATACCTACATTTCTAAGTTTCACTGAGTTAACGCGGCTATGGATGACATGTAAAAGATTAGTCTTTTTGCCCCCCAGCGTTGTATGCCTGTGCGAAATTTCCATACGTCCAATAACATGCATGGTGTCTAAGACATGTCAGTGCCTCACCAGCAATGAACCTCACCGCATGTCACTGATATATATATATATATATATATATGTGTGTGTGTGTATGTACTGCCACCCCTGAAAAAATCCCTGCCCCCCTCTTGTCACCCCATAAATATTTTTCTAGATCCGCCCCTGCCAAGCAGGATATAAGCAACACTTCAGGTGTCATTGTCTCCGTTACTCCCAGATGGGACCGTCTCGTTGCAGAGAAACAAGTTCAGGGCTCTCGTTAGTCGTTATCGTGAGTTAAAATTTTCACGAAAGTAAAATGTTCGTTTTTGTGGCGCATCTGTATCTTATTTTGAAGGGATATGTAAACGTTACCATAGCGACCAGAGTCAGAGCGTTTGGGCAGTGGTCGAGAGGAGATGAGTAGAGCTTGTGAGTCTTAACTCTGGTTTAGACGGAAAGATTTAAGGATTTCGGCTGACTCCCCAAACCTCTGTGATCACAGAG
>NW_006800592.1:40562-44011 GCF_000485575.1 Poecilia formosa | reverse complement strand
TGACTTAGCAGAAAGACGATTGTGTTGTATTTCAGCAACCATGTCTTTAGTTCAGCATCTCAGAGAGTTTATCAGAGAGCGACTAACTGCTGCTGCTCAAGAAATCTTCACAGAGGTTGAAAAAATCATCATTTGCTACGAGGAAGAGCTCGATGCTCAGCGCAGAATGATGGGGATCGACTGGAAACCACAAATTAAGCTACACAGAGTCGGTTCGGAGCTGCAGAGACAAAGTTCTGGTAGGTCTGGATGAAGGTGCTGATCTCCGTCACTGCAGACAGAGATCCGTCAGCGGCGATAGTTGCTGCAGCTCCAGCTGCTGCTAAACAGGGCTGATCAGGAACTGATTTAGCTGCTAGCTCTGATGCTACAGAGGCACAAACGTGGTAGCACAAAGAGAAAACGTGTTTATGGGTCGAGCTCCTTGACTAAATATATTATTCAAATTGTAACATAATACAATTGGAATATATATTCCGATTTATATAAATTGGAATATAAGGTGTAAATACTTAATTTGTAAGCTCATATGTGATTTCGTAAATCCTAAAAAAATAATTACACCTCCAGGTCTGAATACTGCAACGGAGTTAATTAGGAAGGAGAGGGGAGACGCAGAATAAGCTGTTGTTTTTTTCATATGGGCACAGAACAAACTTATGAAACAAAAAACGTGCAATAGATCATTGTTTCTTATATTAAGTGAGTGACAGAGCTGCAGGTTGCACAGCCCTGATCTAGGAGGCCTGTGCAACTGTAATCCTGCCTAAATCCAGCTGAAGCTAAAAGTGCAAAATCCTCAATACTGTTAAATTGAATATTAATACATTTTAATGTGTATTTTTTGCCATTTTGGAAATATGGCAATGTCTCAAAAATGAAGGGGGAAAAATCTGTTTTTAACAGTAAAGTATTGAAATAAGTGTTATTTCACTCTGCTGAATGTGTGATTAAATCAAATCTTGCTCTGTATTCAACAAGTCATAACAAAACACATTTGAACAGTCAAATATCTCCAGCAATGAATTTGGAAAGCAAAAATACCTATACTGTACATTTAAAACCTATTTTTTGTTGTAGTTATGCTCTTTAGCAGCACAAATACCTAAACAGTGACTAGTCCCATCATTTTGGATGGAAGTTAGGACAGAGGGTCAAACTGTCCCAATTCTCTACGCCAGGGGTCTCAAACTCCAGTCCTCAATGGCCGGTGTCCTGCAACTTTTAGATGTGCCTCTGCTGCACCACACCTGAGTAGAATAATTAGGTCATTAGCAAGGAGGAGGTAATTAAGCCATTTCATTCCAGTGTTTTGTACCTGTGGCACATCTAAAAACTGCAGGACAGTGGGCCTTGAGGACTGGAGTTTGACACCTGTGCTCTATGCACTCGAACCCTTATGCTAGAGAAAGTTTTGGCACATCCACACATTTATCTGTTCTAAGCATCTATTCAGCGATTGGATGGGTTCAGAGTCACCTGATGACATTGTGATGTAGAGCTGTGTATCATCTGCATGGTTATGGTAGCTAATCTTATTTCCTGTTATAATCTGAGCTAGTGGGAGGATATAAATATTGAATAGGAGGGGTCCTCATGTATTTATCCATGTGTCCACTTATCTTAGCTGCTATGATGCCTCACATGAGCTTCCATGTTGTAGAGAGACAGGTTATCGGTCGGTAGTTGGATGGGACTGAACCCTGAGGGATCCTTCTGGATCAGGATTGTATATATTTATAAATGTATACATACATACATACATACATACATACTTATACAGGGGTGAAAGTAGTTTTACATTCTTAGGGGTACTATGAAAAAAGTATAATCAATTGCTTCTTTGTGTGCTTTGGAGTTTCTGTGCTGATTAATTTTTTTTGCGAAGCGATAAAAGCTGGGTAGCTCTTGAATTGCTACAAAACGGAGCCATGTTTCCCTCAGCCCTCTGGCTGCAATGTGGACACTGTGAGATGCCATGAGACCTAAATTCTGAACATCATGGCACAGAGTGCATCCCAGTTTTCCATGTCTGGTGCCTCCTCATACTGAGGAACCACAGAGCTCTGTTATGAAGTTGGGATATTTTTCCTCCAACAGGTTCCACAGGAATCACCTCAAACCAGATGTTGGACTGGATTTTATTTCAATGTCATTTGTGAATGTTAGCTTCTCATTTTCAACAGTGGAGCTATAAAGGTTGAAAAAGGTTATCGTTAATTCTCATTGACATCAATATTTCCACTAAATAAGAGGCAACAAAAAAGAATTGTTTGATAGAGGAAAAGCCTCTCAGACGCTGAGCTCAAAGCAAGATGCCAGAGAGCACCAAACTTTGAAAAAAAAAATTAGACAATTGATTTAATTTCACATAATTATCGCAGTAGAAGCCATTTATTTGTTAAATACTTAAACATATTTACCGTGTTTGATGTTTGTTGTGAATGACGTATTCTGGAGGTAATTAGTCCAGGTTTGTTGTTTATTTAAGGCGAGTCTTTGAAATCTTTTCTTGGATCAACTTCATTTTGAATATCAACATATTAGCCTTATTTGCTCTCTTCTCTTTCTTTGTTGAAGAGAGGCTAAGAGAAATGAGTCTGTGTATCTCATCACATTTACAAGTCAGAGTACCAACATGCCATGTTTTACTGATTAAAGATCCTACACTGTCTGATCAATTTAAAAAAAAAAAGTTACATTTGAGGTTGTAAGTGTGACTAAAATCATATAGTCTTAATGTAGGATGAGTTCTTCACTGTATAGATTCTAGAGATGTGCCGATCAGGTTTTTTCCTGCCGATTCCGATCACCAATGAGGGCCGATCACCAATACCGATCACAGAATTACTATTTTTTAAATCTTAAGCACTACTGGTTACATTATGTGGAGAAAAAGAAACCATGAATTCACCTTAATTTAAACAAAAACCTGTTTTTAATAACTTTTTCCAAGAAAAAAACAAAACAGGCATTGTACAAGTTGTACTGCTATCGGTAATACCATCTTTAACAGACTGATAACATATGAAGGCTCTGAAGAGGCTAAATAATGCAAAAAGTCTAAATAAAACTTCTCAACATTGCCAAAAGATTCAAGTATAAAACTTAACATTCAAAGGCAAAAACAGGATCCATTACAATAAACAATCCTGAGTTACTGAATGAAAACTTCCTGATAGCATGGTGGCTAGCTGATTACTGCTAGCTCTGATTGGCTGTTTCTGACTGAGCGGAGTAATTTTGCAGATCAGGGAGGAGATCGATTATTTTTTTAGAGATGATCTGTCTCATGTTAGGACAGCAAAAGTTTTAATACGTATGTAAAATGTGTTTTTTTTTAAGTTAGATGCTGCAGCTTTAAGCCGGTTCGGTGTGAGAGTCACTACCAGGTGGAGCAGGAGCGAAACCCCGTCTGTCAAATATTGCTTCCCTGTAGCGTAGCAGCG
>NW_006800592.1:26586-39441 GCF_000485575.1 Poecilia formosa | reverse complement strand
ATTTACCAACTGGACAGGACCAGAAGGACCTCTGCAGCAGTCAGGAGGGAGAGCAGCTTGTCCAGAAGCAGTTTGTTGCTTTGATTGAGACTTCTACTCTTCAGGGAGATTATATGAGTGAAGAAGAGACGAGAACAGAGCAGCTTTCCCTTCATGTCTCTGCAGTGGTTGAGAGCAAAAATCAGGAAGGAAGCAGCTGCTCTGTGTCAGAGAGTCAGTCTGATACTGGCACAAAGAAAAGACCTTTCAAATGTGACATTTGTGGGAGACGTTACACACAACAGTGGAACTTGAAAAACCATTTCAGAACCCACACTGGTGAGGGACTTTTTTCATGTGGAACATGTGGAAAAAGTTTCTCTATAATGAGAAATTTAAATCGTCACAAGAGAATTCATACAGGAGAGAAACCGTTTTCATGTCAGATTTGTGGAAAGAGTTTCTCTCGAATTGATAATTTAAACGAGCACAAGAGAATTCATACAGGTGAGAAGCCTTTTTCGTGCCAGTCATGTGGAAAGAGTTTCTGTCAAATGGGTATTTTAAATCGTCACAAGACAATTCATACAGGTAAGAAACCTTTTTCATGTCAGTCTTGTGAGAAAAGCTTCTATCGAAGGTATAATTTGATCATTCACATGAAAACCCATACAGGTCAGGGGCCGTTTTGAAGCCAAACCTGTGAAAAAATCCATCCATCCATTTTCTTCCGCTTATCTGGGGTCGGGTCACTGGGGTAGCAGCTTAAGAAGAGAGGCCCAGACTTCCTCTCCCCAGCCACTTATTCCAGCTCTTCCGTGGGAACCCCAAGGCGTTCCCAGGCCAGCCGAGAGACATAGTCCCTCCAGCATGTCCTGGGTCTGCCCTGGGGCCTCCTCCCGGTGGGACGTGCCTGGAACACCTCACCAGGGAGGCGTCCAGGAGGCATCCTGACCAGATGCCCCTCAACTGGCTCCTCTCGACATGAAGGAGCAGCGCCTCTACACCGAGTCCCTTCTTGATGACCGAGCTTCTCTCTCTAAGGGAGAACCCAGCCACCCTATGGAGAAAACCCATTTCGGCCATTTGTACCTGGACCTCGTTCTTTCGGTCATGACCCAAAGCTCAGGACCAGGGGTACAGTATACCTGAAGTTTTCCTCTTATCTTTCCTATTTCCTCCTGCAAGGGTGGCACTTGTCGGGCTGCGGGGCCTCAGCCAACTATTCTCCCCTACCCCTCGGGTTGTTGTAACTGAAACTGCAATTTCGTTGTCTTTTTGTCGATGACAATAAATTCTTCTGATTCTGAAAAGTTATGACAATTCTAAGGGCCCTGACCGACAATTTATTTTTTGTTCATAGAAGTAAAATCTTAAAAAATGGGCCCCTGTCAGTTACAAAATTAATCATATTGTGTTTTTGAAGATTGTTTTTAGCAGTAAAAATTTAATATTTCCCACTCCCAGACCAAAAACCACACATCCCTGAACCCCCCTGGATCCACATGACATGGTTCGTTCCTGCTCAGTGCGCTTGACGGTGACACTGTTCAGCTGCAGTCAGTATAAGACAATAATGACTGTGGCAGTTATAATCCTGCTAAGAAAAATTATAAAATTAGGTTCAAAAACAGAGAAAAATAGAGAGGGGAAGAGAGAGAGAGATAAGAGTGTGAATTTTAACCCAGTTCTCCGATAGATGAGTAGACTTGGTGAGATTATCAACCATTTAGCATAGTTAGCTTAGCTACAGACTACTGTTTGCCTCCTTTTCACTTGCATTTAATGAATTAAGGAAAAGAAATACCAAGATATTCATATATTTAACTTGTCCCTGTACCTTTTACCATTTAACAGATGAGGCAGTCAGCAGCAGCTCTAACCCAGGTCCCTCCTGACCTTCCCTCTCCTAGGTGAAATTAAAGCTGCATTATGTAACGTTTATTTTTTTTTCCACATATTTTTTAAAACTGTCATTATGTTGTGACAGTATGGTATGAGAGATAATCTGTGAAAAATCCTCTGCTTTCTCCCAGTGCTCTCTAGAAACAACCAGTCAGTGGCAGGAGTGTTTTAGTGCCGTCAATCACAATCTCATGTGGTGCTGCTCATCCTCCCTCCCCCTCGCTCTGTGCTATTCTGCAGCTAGCATAGCCTGTTGTGAATGCTTAGTCTAGTAAGCATAGCTACCAGTGATGGCAGATAAACAATTTTCCTGTAACAATAAGTAGTTTCTCCACCATTAGCACATTTAGCAATGTGCTAAATATGTACATTTAGCACATTGCTAAATGTGCTAAATGTGTTAGCACATTTAGCACATTTGTGTTAAATGTGCTGCTTGATTGACAGCACTAAGACCCTCCTCCTGGTTCTGATTGGTTGTTTTTGGTCAGAAAGTTGCATTACTTTAGCTGTAGGCTGCCCCAGTCATTGTTTTACTCACAGTGCTGGTGTTGTGATATTTTGCCCAACTGCTTTTTGGGTAACGCAGACCAACCGACACACTGCCGTCCCTGAAGTAAATAAATAAAATTTGATTGATTGATTGAAGCCAAACCTGTGGAAAGATGTTCATTAGAGGCCACATGGGTGAGATAGATGGTTCACATGAAATATGGGGTAAAAAGTGTTATTACATGCTGGTAAACTGGATTTCCAAATAAAAGACACAAAAGTGAAAATTAATCATTTGCCTCACACAGAGTTACTATAATAAATATTTAACCATTTCTTGGATTGTTTCCACTTTGCAAAACATTAGACCCTCACCTAATGTTTTAGATACCCATTATTGGATTTTTTTTTTTTTATTGCGGAGTATATCTGTGAAATTTCCTAAAGAATATTAAAAATATTCAACTGGTTTTGAAGTTGAAATGTTATGGTGCTATGTCACTTGACATGCTACTAGCTGATATTTGCAAAGGAGCCAATCCTAAAGCAGCATTCATTTTCTCTTTCTGCTGATTGGCTGTACCCTGCATAGCAGACTTGGAAAACATCTGATGTTACGTTTCTGCTGTTGTCCCAAGATGATTCTACTCATATTTGTTGTTTGAATTGTTAAAATAGACTTTGTTTTTACACCATTTTAGTTTCTCAAGTATTCTCGGGTATTAAAGAATGATGGGTTTATGACCTAAAACCTTCAGGGTAGTAGCTCTCAAGGACTTGGTGAAGGAGAACCCGGCCTAGTCAAAGGCCAGACTTCAACCGTACTGTGGAGGAACAGATTTTTGTAAATCTAAATGATCTGCTGCAGGGTTATAACAAAAACTTAGTGAACATTGTTCCACAAACATGATGTTGAAGCTTTACAGTTACATTTGTTGACTTCTGTAAACGTTTATTTTGTTTTAAATCAGTTTAATTTTATGTGAATTTTAATCACAGTTTCAGTTTTGAGGTATGACCACCAACTTCTGTTTCCTCCACTTCCTTTCCCTCACTGCAGGGGTCAGGCTGATTGTAATACTTTATCTAAATGCACTGTGGTTCTACTGGTACATTTTTCTTGTTTTAATTAGATTTTAAGTTATTTTTCAGTATCCCACTTCCTTTTATCATATTTCATTAATTTGATCCCCAGTTTATCACTAGATGTCTGTTCCATCCTTAGCTAAATAACATGTCAGTAGTTGGAGAAAAGTTATTTTTCAGATAATTCAGTTTGGCTGTTTTGTTAATAAACTCTCAGGCTTGATTGGAAACAAATGTGTCTGATCATTCCTTTTTGCTTGAAGAGTTTCTTCTGTCGGTACTTTGAATTAATTCCTTCAGAGATAACTTTCAGGTTCGACTTTTGATTCCAGAGATACTGGAATTCATTCTGCGATTCAACAAAATAAACTCATTTCATTAGTAAAAAAAAACATTTTTTTTATCATAGTTAATACTGATACTAATTTTGATTCGTAAAATTGCTATTCTGCTGATTCTCACCGATGACTTGATGCCCAACAAACTGCAGAGCTTAATGTGAGACTCAAACAGGCATTTTTTATTGTTTTGTATAAAATTTCAAGATGGCAAATTCCTTGTATGATCAAATATACTATTGATCAATATCTAGAGGGGCTAAACTTCCCTAAAACAGACAATGACGTAGATCAGGTGTCTCAAACTCCAGTCCTCAATGGCCGGTGTCCGGCAACTTTTAGATGTGCCTCTGCTGCACCACACCTGAGTAGAATAATTAGGTCATTAGCAAGGCTCTGGAGAACTTATCTACACAAGGAGGAGGTAATTAAGCCATTTCATTCCAGCGTTTTGTACCTGTGACACATCTAAAAACTGCAGGGCAGTAGGCCTTGAGGACTGGAGTTTGACACGTAGATGCATACTGCACATTTTAACGAGATTGACTCTGTGGACTGATGCTGCCCCCTTGTGGCAGGAATAAATGATGAGATTAAGAGTCGGTCATAACTATCTTAATGACATTTTATGTCTAATAGTTAGGAAAAGTAATGATAAAAGTGAAGGATATAGAGTGAAAGAAAATGTAGAACATGTATTGATGAATTGTAAAACATGAGCCTGAAAGAGAGATTTAGAAGAATGTTTAGGAGGACAGAAATTGAGTCTTAAAGGAATATTGGGAAATGAAGGAAACATAGTGGATATTTACAGATTAAGGAAAGCATTATTTATTTATCTTCAAAATACAAAATGTAAAAAATGTAATTTAATGGACTTAATGTTGCTACACATTCATGTACAGTAGGTGGCGGCATAGCTTAAAGTTGCTTTCGATCCGCCATATTAGAGGAGCAGAAGAAGAAGAAGAAGAAGAACAAGAAGAAGAAGAAGAAGAAGAAACCTGCATACGCTAAGCTAGATAGCTGCTGCATTGTCCCATCTCAGCTAATATGTCAGCAACCATGTCTTCAGTTCAGCATCTCAGAGAGTTTATCAGAGAGCGACTAACTGCTGCTGCTCAAGAAATCTTCACAGAGGTTGAAAAAACCATCATTTTCTACGAGGAAGAGCTCGATGCTCAGCGCAGGATGATGGGGATCGACTGGAAACCACAAATAATCGGTTCGGAGCTGCAGAGACAAAGTTCTGGTAGGTCTGGATAAAGGTGCTGATGTTTTCACTGCAGACAGAGATCCGTCAGCGGCGATAGTTGCTGCAGCTCCAGCTGCTGATAAACGGGAACTGATTTAGCTGCTAGCTCTGATGCTACAGAGGTTGATGGCTTTGTAGCTCATGACAAAATGTTGCAGCACAAACAGAAAATTTGTTTATGAGTCGAGCTCCTTGACAAAATTTTTTATTCCAATTGTTATAAGTGCTAGAAATCTGGAATGCAATGTGTAAAAAAAAAAAAAATCCACAAGCATCCATATTCCAAACACGTTCACTTAAATTTTTCACTTTGTTACATGTTCACATTATTTATTGACTGTACCTAAGAATATCAAATATATTTTAAATTTAACTGAAGATATGACATAATACAATATATAATATACAATAAAATACAAAGACTTGGGTCTTATTGTATAGACTTAATCAAATCAGTCTGTCAACTACGTTGCCTGTAGGGATTTTTAATGTCCAGCAGGTGTCAGTATTCAGTGACACAGTAACAATACAGTTTTGCTATGGGTCGAAACGCTACATGACGCCTCATCTACCCATCACTTCTGCTCACACACATACAGGTCTGAATACTGCAATGCAGGTTATTAGGTCCTAATAACCTGCATTCAGTATTCAGACGCAGAATGAGCTGCTGTTTTTCTCATAGGGGCACAGAACAAACGTATGGGGGGAAAAAAAAAAAAAAAACATGCAATATATCATTGTTTCTTATATTAAGTGAGTGACAGAGCTGCAGGTTGCACAGCCCTGATCTAGCAGAGCAAAACTGTATTCCTGTTTAAATCCAGCTGAAGCTAAAAGTGCACAATCCTCAAGACTGTTAAATTGAATATTAATACATTTTAATGTGTATTTCAGAGAGCAAGCTATGTCTATTGCAAAAAACTGATAAAATCAGTTTTTGAAAGTAAAGTATTGAAATAATTTTTATTTCACTTTGCTGAATGTGTTATTAAATCAAATTTTGCTCTGTATTCAACAAGTCATAAAACGCATATGAACTGTCAAATATCTGCAGCAATGAATTTGGAAGGCAAAAAAACCTAAACTGTACATTTAAAATAATTTTTGTTGTTGTAGTAGCAAGGCTTTTTAGCAGCACAAGTACTTGTACAAGTGAATAGTCTTGCCATTTTGGATGGTGAAGTTAGGACACAGGGGCGAACTGTCCAAATTCTCTACGCACTTGAACCCTTATGTACTCTCCAATTGAGTTCACACTTCATAGAGGTGTGTGGGGTGCAGCTGGGGTATTGGGACCGGGCCAGGGAGACCTGGAGATTTTTTTGACCCATATCACCGTCCTCCTCAGTGGGTGGTGTTGAGAGAAACTCATCCAGCCTCATCTCTCACACTTCCATTTACTAATCTAAATCTACTATCTCAGCAATAATTAATAGGTTTTCATTTTAGGCCAGTCTTTTCAATATTTTCTTGGATCCACTTCCTTTTGAACATCAAGACATCTACCTTATTAAAGAAAATGCTCTCTTCTCTTTCTTCTCTTAGACAGCAGATTAGAGAAACAAGTCTCTGTGTCTCATCACATTTGTAATCCAGAGAACCAGAATGCCATGTTTTAATCATTTAAGTTTCTACATGGTCTGATCAACTTTAAAAAGTGAGGTTACAAGTAACATTTAAAGCATATTGTCTTATGGTACGATGTGTTCTTCCCTGAATGAATGCCCTAAAATTAAATATTTAATTGTAAAAACAAAAACAAAAAATCTGTATTAAACTATTTGTGAATTAAAATATTTTGATTTTTTTTGCCCTGGCTTCCAATTAATGTGAAGGACATTTTACCTGCTTTTCCGTTAAACTCTACAAACTAATTTTAGATTAACCGTATGATGCCTACAGACCAAAATCTCCAGGGAAAACCAGGCTGATCCATGAGATAGTCATCAATTAAATTATATTAATGACGTAATCCTTTGTTCCCACAGACCTCCAACAGCCAAGTGTCTCATATGAGGAAGAAGTTTCTGGCATTCAACAAGACTTCAGCCTGGCAAACAAGTTCAATCATAACGAGAAAGTACATCAGTGGACTGAAGAGGAACAGATGGGACTAGAACCAAAATGGATTAAAAAAGAAGAGAATGAGCCAGACCCTACACTGCTCAAACATGAGGAATTGGAATATCCACTAACTTATATAAGAAAAGAGGAGCTAGATTCTTCAGTGCTTCAACATGAACAGCAGCCACCAGAACATTTACCAACTGGACAGGACCAGAAGGACCTCTGCAGCAGTCAGGAGGGAGAGCAGCTTGTCCAGAAGCAGTTTGTTGCTTTGATTGAGACTTCTACTCTTCAGGGAGATGATATGAGTGAAGAAGAGACAAGAACAGAGCAGCTTTCCCTTCATATCTCTCCAGTGGTTGAGAGCAAAGATCAGGAAGGAAGCAGCTCCTCTGTGTCAGAGAGTCGATCTGATACTGGCACAAAGAAAAGATCTTTCATATGTGACATTTGTGGGAGATGTTATACACAACAGTGTAAATTGAAAAAACATTACAGAACCCACACTGGTGAGAGACCTTTTTCATGTGAAACATGTGGAAAAAGTTTCTCACTAATTAATGTTTTAAATAGTCACAAGAAAACTCATACAGGAGAGAAACCATTTTCATGCCAGGCATGCGGAAAGAGATTTTCTCGAATTGATAATTTAAAGGACCACAAAAGAATTCATACAGGTGAGAGACCTTTTTCGTGCCAGTCATGTGGAAAAAGTTTCTCAAGAATTAGCCATTTAAATCGTCACCAAACAATTCATACAGGTGAGAAGCTTTTTTCATGCCAGTCTTGTGAAAAAAGCTTCAATCGAAGGGATTATTTGGTCATTCACATGAAAACCCATACATGCCAATTGGCGCTTTGAAGCCAAACCTGTGAAAAAAAAATTCTTTGAAATTGGTCACGTAATTATTCTCATTAGAACCCACATGGATGAGATGGGTTTTTCCACATGAAATATGGAGAAAAAGTGTTCTTTCATGCTGGTAAACTGAATTTCCACATAACAGAAAGACACAAACATGAGAATTAGTCATTAACTCACACATATTCACTGTAATAAATATTAAATTGTCTTGGATTGTTTCACTTTGCAAAACATTAGACCCTTACCTATTTTTGGTTGTTCATTTATGGATTTTTTATTTTTTTTTTGTAGCAAATTTTGTGAAATTTGATAAAGAATATTGAGAATATTCAAAACCACTTAAACTGGTTTGGAAGTGTACATATTGAAGCTCTATGCGACTTGACGTGCTACTGACTGACTTTTGCAAAGTAGCCAATCAGGACGCTTTCAGCATCCTCCTCAGATGTGTTTTAAGCATTGTTGATGTGATTTTATGCATTTGATTGGTTGAATAAAATTATGGGTGACTGTGAAGTTGAATAGTGACTGTTGTCTTTGTGGTTTCACTCTTGCACACAACATTAACAGACATTAACGGACCTGGGGAGAAGGGCCCTCCCTTCTGAAGCTGCTGCCCCTGCGACCCGATCCCGGATAAGCGGCAGAAAATGGATGGATGGATGGGAGACGAGATAACAACGAGCAACAGGGAGAAAATATCTCGTTTCTTAGTCTGAATAGAGCAGTGGAGAGTATTGGTAAGGAGATGAGGAGAAGCAGGATGAGCTGTGTTTTTTTCATATGGGCGCAGAACAAACAGATGGAACAAAAATGGTGAGCCACAGACCCACTCCTCCTCAGTGTGTGGTGTTGACAGAAACTCATCCAGCCTGATCTCTCATACATTTCCTTTTGTTTTGTTTTGCTGAAGCTAAAATGCTACATCTTCTTTTTAATTTATTGTTGAAGGTAAAAAAAAATAAATAAAATTGGTCTAAAGCACCAGTTAGTTATGGTAAATAATAATTTAGTTTTATCCCTTCAGTTCAGGGGCCCAGACCAGTTCTACAGGGCAAATTGTGTCAAAGTAGAAACATGCAAATGGTTTTTGCAAATCTACATTTCTCAAATGTGTTTAATGAAATATATCATTAAACACATGGGTTCTGTGAGACATTTCCCAGTTAGATTGATCAGGTGACTCCAACCTTGATGAGAGGACATTATTCTTTGTGTTATTTCTCCCAAACAGTTTTCATGGAAGTGTTGTCTTATGGTTGCTATGGAGACCTGATGACTCCAGGATGTTCCTCTTTGCTTCAGTTCTCTTACTGAAGATGTGTAACACCATCCTCCTCAGTGTTTGGTGTTGAGATAAACCCGTCCGAGCTTTGTTTCTCACGTTTCCAGTTGTTTAAATGTACAGTCTGAGCAGTAATGAATAGGTTTAAATTTTAGACCGGACTTTTCAATCTTCTCTTGCATCCACTTCCTTTTGAACATCAAGACAGCCACCTAATTAAAAGAAATGCCCTCTTCTTTGTATTTATTGAATAGTGGCTTAGAGAAACAAGTCTCTGTGTCTGATCACATTTGTAATCCAAAGGCCCAGAATGCCATGTTCTACTGATTAAAGTTTCTACAGTCTGATCAACTTTAAAAAGTGAGGTTACTCTGGAGGTTTCAAGTGAGATTAGAAACATATTTTCTTAATGTACAATGAGTTCTTCATTGCATGAATGCTCTAAAATTAAGAATTAATTTGTAAATTTAAAAAACTGTGGGCTGCACAGTGGCGCAGTTGGTAGAGCTGTTGCCTTGCAGCAAGAAGGTTCTGGGTTAATTTCAGGCTTAGGGTGTTTCTGCATGGAGTTTGCGTGTTCTCCCTGTCCATACGTGGGTTCTCTCCGGGCACTCTGGGTTTGTCCCACAGTCCAAAAACATGATTATAAGGTTAATTGGTCTCTCTAAATTATCCCCAGGTATGAGTGTGTGTGTGCATGGTTGTTTGTCCTGTCTGTCTCTGTGCTGTCCAGGGTGTACCCCGCCTCTCGCCCGGAACGTTAGATGGAGATAGCCACCAGCAACCCTCCCGACCCCACTAGGGACCAGGGTGGATGGATGTTGCTAATGTTGCTACACGCGCACGTACAGTAGGTGGCAGCATAGCTTAAAGTTGCTTTCGATCCGCCATAATAGAAAAGAAGAAGAAACCTGAATACGCTAAGCTAGGAAACTGCTGCTTTGTCTCATCTGAGCTAATATTTCAGCAACCATGTCTTCAGTTCAGCATCTCAGAGAGTTTATCAGAGAGCGACTAACTGCTGCTGCTCAAGAAATCTTCAGAGAGGTTGAAAAAACCATCATTTGCTACGAGGAAGAGGTCGATGCTCAGCGCAGGATGATGGGGATCGACTGGAAACCACAAATTAAGCTACACAGAGTCGGTTCGGAGCTGCAGAGACAAAGTTCTGGTAGGTCTGGATAAAGGTGCTGATGTTTTCACTGCAGACTGAGATCCGTCAGCGGCGATAGTCTATTTTCTTAGACGACTTCGATTGTGTGGTGTTTCTAAAATGATAATGCCACTTAATAAAATTCCTCAAATATTGATTTATTGCAGTGGTTCTTAATAAAAGCCACGTGTTATTTAAATGATAACTTTATTTTGGGGGTGGAGGGATCATGTCCTGGATGGCTGAGAACCTATAAATATGTAGAAATTGAATATTTGGGAAGTATCATAACTTAAACTTAAAGGTCAGCACCAGAGTTTTCTAGAAAAGTATTCAGATTTTATTTTGTGGTTTTAAAGGCTCAACGTTGAAGATGGTAAGAAATAAAGGCATACTTCTTTTTTTTTTTTACTGCCAGCTTCAGTAGCCCCTCTGGTCTCGGCTCCGGTACTTAGCTGTCAGCTAGTGCTAACGCTCAGCCGCTCCCTCCAGTTTCAAACCCCTCTTATTGAAGTAAGAGTTAGAGAGCTAATAAATATAACTGAAACATTGACTACCTTCGACAGAAAAAGGAGCTAAGTCTATGAAAGCAATGTAGCAGTTTTGCTAGTTTTGATTTCCAAGGCATAACAAGGCAGTTTATCATAATTCAGCCAAAGTAATGAAATGACAATGTCAATGTGTTTCTTCCTATTGAGCAGTGAAAGTAAATAAAACGTGTTACATGTCTTTTGCCTTAAGTATTTACTTACTGGAGGGTTTTTGTTAGTGCTGCAGAGCCACAGCTAACAGCTAGCTCTAACAGCAGAGCAGCCGTTGCTCCTCCTACACTTTGGACTGAATCATTGTTCTAACAATAGTGGGGGGGACTTAAAAATTAATTCTTATTTTTTTCTTAGATGAATGGCAGATTTACTTCTTTCTTTGTTTCTATTGCCTTTTTTATATTGATATTGTTTAAACACAAGGGTTTCTTTCATGATTCCTTTTGCGGGGGACAATTCTAGACTTTTCCAAGATTGAGGGGGTCCGGACCGTAGTCATGAATACGCCTCATGGAGCGGGTCGGCCCGTTGCTGCGATACGTCACAGCGTCCGCCATATTGAATGTGGCTTCTCTGCCAGTAAGCTAATACAAATAAATGGACCGAACTTCAGAAAGTGCCGTTCTACAAAGTATTTTAAGTTAATACCTGTCATTGACACATTTTCTCACACACACTAATATATTTGGTAATCGAAGAAATTACTAAAGACAGAGTTTCTAACTTTTGATGTGATTAATTGTTTTGGGGCGTTTCTGAATAAAGAGCACAGTGTCTTTGTTTGATAGAAATTATTCTGATTTTTATATTGACATTGATGAACAGACACACTTTTACAGTGTTTTATTAAAGAACATATTTACATAATTCCATAATTTAATGTACTTTTAACATTTCAAGACAAGAAACATAGAATTTTCTTGTATTTTTTATACATTATTGAGAAATGACTTTTGATTTATAAATCAGTCATTGTCAAACATTAAACTACATATTTTTCTTACTTTTTTCCAAAGAAAAGATATTTATTACAGTATGTCAACTCTGCTATTGACAGCAAAGAGTGAAAATACTTCTAACAAAGTAAGATATTTTTATTTCATTACATAAGCTGTACTAATACACTCATACTTCAGATTGAGATATTAAAAAATACACAAAGTGAAAGAGTAAAACATTTATTTATTATACGGGGAACACTGGTCATAGGTAGGGCTTCAGTCTGCTGGTCACACTGGGAGAACTCAATGACTTCTGAGACGTCCTGGTTCACAGGCTAAAGCCAAGGATAAAAGAGAAATTATCCAAAAGTGTAATAGAAAATACATACATGTTTCCTTCACATTCAGAAATACATTTTCAGCATGTTGGGCTCTGACTCGTCGCATTTTTATAGCTAAATATCAACATGGTGAAGCTGAGCTGGAAACAGGCTGAAGAACAGCAGCTCCAGCTCTGATCCTGACTGATCTTTCCTCACAAAATTCCCTGTTTTTAATGCACTTCTCCTCTAACAGCGGTTTTTCATCAGCTCTCTCTCATTAGAAAACAGTATGAAAACATTAGCTGCTACGCTAACAATCAGCGGTTATTTCGGGCCAATTTAGCTACATAGGAAATATTTCTTGGTTGTTTAAAAGCGAATTTCTCGCTGCAAAGTCAAGTAATTCTCATCTTTCATCCTTACCTGTGAAAGGTAATGCCAATGAATCCAGTTTGTTTCATAAAATGGCTGAAACAAGTTCACACAGCACAGGACTTAAGGAGCTCCGATCGCCCTGCTGCCACATAGAAGATGGCGGACGGTGTTACGTATGACTCAGGGCTCCATGAGGCGTCTACGTATTGATGTCTATGGTCCAGACTCCCCCGACCACCCCCT
>NW_006800592.1:25685-26455 GCF_000485575.1 Poecilia formosa | reverse complement strand
AAGATGATATGAGTGAAGAAAAGACAAGAACAGAGCAGCTTTCCCTTCATGTCTCTCCAGTGGTTGAGAGCAAAGATCAGGAAGGAAGCAGCTGCTCTGTGTCAGAGAGTCAGTCTGATACTGGCACAAAGAAAAGACCTTTCAAATGTGACATTTGTGGGAGACGTTACACCCAACATTATAAGTTGAAAAACCATTACAGAACCCACACTGGTGAGGGACTTTTTTCATGTGAAACATGCGGAAAGAGTTTCTCTACAAGTTATGTTTTAAATAGTCACAAGAAAACTCATACAGGAGAGAAACCTTTTTCATGCCAGATATGTGGGAAGAGTTTCTCTCGAATTGGTCATTTAAAGGACCACAAAAGAATTCATACAGGTGAGAGACCTTTTTCATGCCAGATATGTGGAAAGAGTTTCTGTCTAATGAGTATTTTAAATCGTCACAAGACAATTCATACAGGTGAGAGGCCTTTTTCATGTCAGTCATGCGGAAAGAGTTTCTCTCGAATTGGTCATTTAAAGGACCACAAAAGAATTCATACAGGTGAGAAACCTTTTTCATGCCAGATATGTGGGAAGAGTTTCTCTCGAATTGGTAATTTAAAGGACCACAAAAGAATTCATACAGGTGAGAAGCCTTTTTCATGTCAGTCATGTGGAAAGAGTTTCTCTCGAATTGGTAATTTAAAGGACCACAAAAGAATTCATACAGGTGAGAAGCCTTTTTCATGTCAGTCATGTGGAAAGAGTTTCTCTCGAATTGGT
>NW_006800592.1:22081-25675 GCF_000485575.1 Poecilia formosa | reverse complement strand
TGCACACGACATTAATGGACCTGGGGAGAAGGGGCCTCCCTTCTGAAGCTGCTGCCCCTGCGACCCGATCCCGGATAAGCGGCAGAAAATGGATGGATGGATGGGAGACGAGATAACAACGAGCAACAGGGAGAAAATATCTCGTTTCTTAGTCTGAATAGAGCAGTGGAGAGTATTGGTAAGGAGATGAGGAGAAGCAGGATGAGCTGTGTTTTTTTCATATGGGCGCAGAACAAACAGATGGAACAAAAATGGTGAGCCACAGACCCACTCCTCCTCAGTGTGTGGTGTTGACAGAAACTCATCCAGCCTGATCTCTCATACATTTCCTTTTGTTTTGTTTTGCTGAAGCTAAAATGCTACATGTTTTGCTGAAGCTAAAATGCTACATCTTCATTTTAATTTATTGTTGAAGGTAAAAAAATAAAATTGGTTTAAAGCACCAGTTAGTTATGGTAAATAATAATTTAGTTTTATCCCTTCAGTTCAGGGTCCCAGACCAGTTCTACTGGCCAAATTGTGTCAAAGTAGAAACATGCAAATGGTTTTTGCAAATCTACATTTCTCAAATGTGTTTAATGAAATATATCATTAAACACATGGGTTCTGTGAGACATTTCCCAGTTAGATTGATCAGGTGACTCCAACCTTGATGAGAGGACATTATTCTTTGTGTTATTTCTCCCAAACAGTTTTCATGGAAGTGTTGTCTTATGGTTGCTATGGAGACCTGATGACTCCAGGATGTTCCTCTTTGCTTCAGTTCTCTTACTGAAGATGTGTAACACCATCCTCCTCAGTGTTTGGTGTTGAGATAAACCCGTCCGAGCTTTGTTTCTCACGTTTCCAGTTGTTTAAATGTACAGTCTGAGCAGTAATGAATAGGTTTAAATTTTAGACCGGACTTTTCAATCTTCTCTTGCATCCACTTCCTTTTGAACATCAAGACAGCCACCTAATTAAAAGAAATGCCCTCTTCTTTGTATTTATTGAATAGTGGCTTAGAGAAACAAGTCTCTGTGTCTGATCACATTTGTAATCCAAAGGCCCAGAATGCCATGTTCTACTGATTAAAGTTTCTACAGTCTGATCAACTTTAAAAAGTGAGGTTACTCTGGAGGTTTCAAGTGAGATTAGAAACATATTTTCTTAATGTACAATGAGTTCTTCATTGCATGAATGCTCTAAAATTAAGAATTAATTTGTAAATTTAAAAAACTGTGGGCTGCACAGTGGCGCAGTTGGTAGAGCTGTTGCCTTGCAGCAAGAAGGTTCTGGGTTAATTTCAGGCTTATGGTGTTTCTGCATGGAGTTTGCATGTTCTCCCTGTGCATACGTGGGTTCTCTCCGGGTACTCTGGGTTTGTCCCACAGTCCAAAAACATGATTAGGTTAATTGGTCTCTAAATTATCCCCAGGTATGAGTGTGTGTGTGTGCATGGTTGTTTGTCCTGTCTGTCTCTGTGCTGTCCAGGGTGTACCCCGCCTCTCGCCCGGAACGTTAGATGGAGATAGCCACCAGCAACCCTCCCGACCCCACTAGGGACCAGGGTGGATGGATGTTGCTAATGTTGCTACACGCGCACGTACAGTAGGTGGCAGCATAGCTTAAAGTTGCTTTCGATCCGCCATAATAGAAAAGAAGAAGAAACCTGAATACGCTAAGCTAGAAAACTGCTGCTTTGTCTCATCTGAGCTAATATTTCAGCAACCATGTCTTCAGTTCAGCATCTCAGAGAGTTTATCAGAGAGCGACTAACTGCTGCTGCTCAAGAAATCTTCAGAGAGGTTGAAAAAACCATCATTTGCTACGAGGAAGAGCTCGATGCTCAGCGCAGGATGATGGGGATCGACTGGAAACCACAAATTAAGCTACACAGAGTCGGTTCGGAGCTGCAGAGACAAAGTTCTGGTAGGTCTGGATAAAGGTGCTGATGTTTTCACAGCAGACAGAGATCCGTCAGCGGCGATAGTCTCTATTTTCTTAGACGACTTCGATTGTGTGGTGTTTCTAAAATGATAATGCCGCTTAATAAAATTCCTCATAAATATTGATTTATTGCAGGGGGTCCGGACCATAGTCATGAATACGCCTCATGGAGCGGGTCGGCCCGTTGCTGCGATACGTCACAGCGTCCGCCATATTGAATGTGGCTTCTCTGCCAGTAAGCTAATACAAGTAAATGGACCGAACTTCAGAAAGTGCCGTTCTACAAAGTATTTTAAGTTAATACCTGTCATTGACACATTTTCTCACACACACTAATACATTTGGTAATCAAAGAAATTACTAAAGACAGAGTTTCTAACTTTTGAAGTGATTCATTGTTTTGGGGCATTTCTGAATAAAGAGCACAATGTCTTTGTTTGATAGAAATTATTCTGATTTTTATATTGACATTGATGAACAGACACACTTTTACAGTGTTTTATTAAAGAACATATTTATTTAAAAGTGAATTTCTCGCTGCAAAGTCAAGTAATTCTCATCTTTCATCCTTACCTGTGAAAGGTAATGCCAATGAATCCAGTTTGTTTCATAAAACGGCTGAAACAAGTTCACACAGCACAGGACTTAAGGAGCTCCGATCGCCCTGCTGCCACATAGAGGATGGCGGACGCTGTTACGTATGACTCAGCGCTCCATGAGGCGTCTACGTATTCATGTCTATGGTCCAGACTCCCCCGACCACCCCCTGGGTTTTACGCCTATGCCTCCAGGTCTGAAAACTGCAATGGAGGTTATTAGGAAGGAGAGGGGGAGACGCAGGATGAGCTGTTGTTTTTTTCATATGGGCACATAACAAACGTAAGAAACAAAAAATGTTTGACTCATTTATATTAAGCGAGTCACAGAGCTGCAGGTTGCACAGCCCTGATCTAGCAGATGAAAACTGTAATCCTGCCTCAGTCCAGCTGAGGCTAAAACTGCAAAATCCTCAAGACTGTTAAATTGAACATTAATACATTTTAATGTGTATTTTTTGTCATTTTGGAAATATGGCTATGTTCACAGAGCAAGCTGTGTCTGTTGCAAAAATGAGAAAGAAATCAGCTTTTAACAGTAAAGTATTAAAGTAATTTTTATTTCACTCTGCTGAATGTGTGAAACTCTACAAACTAATTTTAGTTGAACCGTATGATGCCTACAGACCAGAATCTCCAGGACAAGCCAGGCTGATCCATGAGATAACAATCAATTAAATTATATTAATTATGTCGTTCTTGTTCCCACAGACCTCCAACAGCCAAGTGTCTCCTATGAGGAAGAAGATTCTGCCATCCAACAAGTCTGGAGCCTGGCAAGTAGGTCCAGTCAGGACCAGAAAAAACATCAGTGGACTGAAGAGGAACAGATAGAACCAGGAACAAATTGGATTAAAATAGAAGAGGAGGAACCAGAACCTGCACTGCTCAAACACGAGGAAATAGAATATCCACTAACATACGTAAGAAAAGAGGAGCTAGATTCTTCAGTGCTTCAACATGAACAACAGCCACCAGAACATTTACCAACTGGACAGGACCAGAAGGACCTCTGCAGCAGTCAGGAGGGAGAGCAGCTTGTCCAGAAGCAGTTTGTTGCTTTGATTGA
>NW_006800592.1:4142-21398 GCF_000485575.1 Poecilia formosa | reverse complement strand
GGACCACAAAAGAATTCATACAGGTGAGAAGCCTTTTTCATGCCAGATATGTGGGAAGAGTTTCTCTCGAATTGGTAATTTAAAGGACCACAAAATAATTCATACAGGTGAGAAGCTTTTTTCATGCCAGTTTTGTGAAAAAAGCTTCAATCGAAGGGATAATTTGATAATTCACATGAAAACCCATACAGGTCAGGGGCTCCTTTGAAGCCAAACCAGTGGGGAAAAAAAATGTTCTTTGTAATTGGTTACTTAATTATTCTCATTAGAACCCACATTCAGGAGCCTGGTTTTTCACATGAAATATGGAGAAAAAAGTGTTTCTTTATGCTGGTAATCTGAATTTCCATATGAAACAAATGCAAAAAAGTGAGAATTAGTCATTTAACTCATACAGATTTACTGTAATAAATATTAAACCCTTTATTGGATTGTTTTCACTTTGCAAAATACATTAGACCCTCAACTAGTTTTGGTTGCCCATTTGTGGATTTTTTTATTTTTTTATTGTGGTGCATATCTATGAAATTTAAGGCATATTTAGAATATTCAAAACCAGTTCAATTGGTTTGTATGTGTAAATATTGAAGCACCATGTTACTTAACATGCCACTGACTGACTTTTGCAAAGTAGCCAATCGGGACGCTTTCAGCATCCTGAATCCAGAATCCTCCTCAAAATTGGACTTTCAGATGTAAATCTGTTTGTCATGAATAACATACCAACTTTTCATGCTTTACTGAAGAATTTTATGTACAAATTTATGTGCCACTTGGATTTATCAAACACCTTAACAAAACCTCTGACAACTTCAACATATACTTGATATATTTCTAGCTTTTTAACAATTGGAATAATTGTTTATCTGCTTTGTGATTTTTCTTTTTTTTACTTGAAATGTGTATTTCATTATTTTTGTCTAAATGGTATGGACTATCTTTTGTTTTGAAATAAAAACTTGTGAATTAATACATAGTTGTTTTTCCCCGTTTATCGCATGTCCACCCTCCAGTTCAGAAGGGGGCGGTATTAGACCAATTTCCTTCTTTGCCAACCGCCAAAAATACATCGGAGGAGGAGGAGGAGGATAGACATAATATAAGAAAAGACGCCTCATGGACTGCTCTCGCCTATTGTCGCTGATGAGCTTTAGGGCGGCCATCTTGGAGCGATGACGTATCAGCGCATTTAATCGATCATAGCACGCTCTTTGGTTGCTGGAAGCCATATTCAAACATCTATCAAAGCTACATTTATAAACAATTGTATTTTTTAAGTATGTTTTTAATACATAGTTCAGCATGTTTAAATATGCTTAGTGGCTATAACAATAGAATAGGAATGGAATATTCTGATATTGATGTATGATGAGCATATTACAAAGCACACAGCCGTTTATAATTTATTTAATGAATTATTTAGTAATAATACATATTTATATAACTGTACAAACACAAATAAATAATGATTAATAATGACACAAATAATGATTAATACTGAATAATATATATTGGATACATGTTTATATGTATATAGATACACATATATAGATATATGTGTTTGTATAGTTATATAAATATATATTGATATTACTAAATTTATTAAATTATGAACAGCTGTGTGATTTGTAATATGCTCATCATACATCAATATCAGAATATTCCATTGCTTTTCTATTGTTATAGCCACTAAGCATATTTAAATATGTTGAACTATGTATTGTATGAATTGTATTTTTAACTATATTTAAAAATACAATTGTTTATAAATGTTGCTTCGATAGATGTTTGAATATGGTTTCCAGTAACAAAAAAGTATGTTATGATCGAGTAAATGCGCTGATACGTCATTGTGCCTGCTAAACACATAACACTGAGTGGAGTGGTGTACCACTCCAAGATGGCCGCCCTAAATCTCGTAAGTGACAATAGGAGAGAGCCATCCATGAGGCGTCTATTCTTATATTATGTCTATGATGCGGGGTCTACTCTTATATTATGTTTAAGAGAAGAAGAATAAGAAGAAAAGCCCACGAGAAATGTTATTCACTTTTTGCAGATGAGGGAGCTGTTTGGAAAAGAGTGAACAATGTAGATTTTATTGTTAAAAATTACAGAAGGTTATTATTGAAATATTGAAATGGGCGTTGCAATGGGGATTTAAGTTTTCAGTTGAAAAAAACAAAAGTCATGATATTTACTCAGAAACAAATAAACAAGAAAATAAAATTAAAATTATATAACCAAGAATTATAGCAAGTAAAGTGAAATTTTTTTTAGGGCTATGGTTTGATGAAAAATTAAAACGGAATATACATATTCAAAAAGTTGTTAATAAATGTAAAAAAAAAATCTGAAATATTTTGAGATGCTTGGCTGGCAGGGACTGGGGAGCAGATAGGCAATCATTAAAACAGATTTACACAGGCATGATAAGATCTAACATAGACAGGTTGTCAAGTTTATGGTTCAGCAAGTAAAACACATCTAGTTAAATTAGACATTATTCAACATCAGGCATTAAGATTATGGACTGTAGCATTTAAAACCACACCAACAGCAGCAATAGAAGTAGAAATGGAAGAAATGCCTTTAGATTTAAGGACAAAATTAGAAATAAATTATTGGTTAAATTTACAAGGCAATAACTTTGATCATCCAATTTGGGAAAAAGAAAAGAAAGAAATTAGGAGTTTTGGATGGATAATTGAAAAGAAAAGAAAATAATTTCAAATTTATAGTTTAGAAATTAGTCGAACACCAATATCAATTATACAACCGATATGGATTCTACCAGATCAATAGTAGATATGTCAATAATGGAAAAGAAACAAGACAAATCTTACACCATAGATAATTATTCAGTACAATTATATTTAAACAATTATCAATATATTCAAATCTATACAGATGCATAAAAAATAACTGAAAAAATAGCTTTTGTAGAACCATAATTCAATATAAAAATAGGAAAACAAATTACAGACGGATTATCAGTATAAACAGGAGAAATGTTGGCAATATTAGCTTTACAATGAGTAGAAGACATAAAACCATTAAAAACAATAATTTGTTCAGATTCAAGCTCTGCATTATTACGTTTAAAATGTAATCAATCAGTAAGACAGACATTTTATTAGAAATATTTCATACATTATTCAGAATTCATAACATGGGTTTGATAGTTCTATTTGTGTGGGTTCCAGCACATACTGGAGTAGAAGGAAACGAGAGGGCAGATAAAATGGCAAAAAGAGCTATTCAAAATCCTATTAGCTTTACAGTTAAAACAAGTAAATCTGAGGGAAAAAGTATTGCTAAAAACTGATGAAAGTATGGCAAAAGATGTGGGATGAAGGAAAAACAACATATTAGGAGAAAGAAGAAATGGAAGAAGAAATAAAAAGGAGGAAAGGGTGATAAAAAGGTTGAGATTTGGACATACAGGACTAAATTATACACTTTTTAAAATTCAAAAGCACAATACTGGCAAATGTGATCACTGCGGAAAATATGAAACGATAGAACATGTTATACTAGAATGTCATAAATATGAAAAAGAGAAGATATATGAGGAGAGAGTTTAAAAGTATAAAGGAAAAGGTTAATTCATTAGATATTTTAAGGAAAAATTTGGGTAATAAATATATACAAATAGTTATTCGATTTTTACAAAAAACTAAATTATTTCATAGAATTTGATTACAGTATGTGTATTTGTGAAAACGTGTATGATAGATGGGTAGAATACAAAGTTATGCATAACTTTGTATATTTGAATATGTACAGGTCGGATATATTTATTTATTATTACTATTTATTTTATTTTTATTTATTTATTTATTTTGCATAATATGTGTGTATATATATTTAGATAGGTAGTTATAGAGATAGACATAGATAAATAGACCATCACGAACCACACTCTATACCAGTAAGTGCCGGTAATGCTACTAACCGTTTGTTGCCAACCGCCAGTAAAACCAAGAAGAAGAAGAAGAAGAAGAAGAAAACTGCAAACGCTAAGCTAGGTAGCTGCTGCATTGTCCCATCTCGGCTAATATTTCAGCAACCATGTCTTCAGTTCAGCATCTCAGAGAGTTTATCAGAGAGCGGCTAACTGCTGCTGCTCAAGAAATCTTCACAGAGGTTGAAAAAACCATCATTGGCTACGAGGAAGAGCTCGATGCTCAGCGCAGGATGATGGGGATCGACTGGAAACCAGAAATAAAGCTACACAGAGTCGGTTCGGAGCTGCTGAGACAAAGTTCTGGTAGGTCTGGATAAAGGTGCTGATGTTTTCACTGCAGACGGAGATCCGTCAGCGGCGATAGTTGATGCAGCTCCAGCTGCTGGTAAACGGGGCTAAACAGGAACTGATTTAGCTGCTAGCTCTGATGCTACAGAGGCTAGCACAAACGTGTTTATGAGTCAAGCCCCCTGACTAAATATATTACTCCACTTGTTATTAATGGAAATGGAAATTTGGAATACAAGGTGTAAATTCTTCATTTATAATTTCAGACGTGACTTTGTAAATCAGAGCAGTGAAGAGTATTAGTAAGGAGACACAGGATGAGCTGTGTTGTTTTTTTTTCCATAACGGCACACAAGGCCTGTCACGATAACAAATTTTGCTGAGCGATTAATGGTCTCAAAAATTATTGCGATAAACGATAATATTGTTTGAAGACCTATTTACACTGATTTAATGGAAATTACATAATATTGCAAGCGATATCCTGCCAAAAATAGATGCATATTATTTTCAAAATAACATTTAATACTGGAACTGGTAAACAAAACAACCAAAAACAAAACTAAAATGAACTCTCAGTCGACGAAGCTGAAGTTGGTTTCCGATTCCAGCTTCTGATTCGGGAAATGGCTAAAGGGCGATTCCACCTAATTTTTCACTACCTTCCGCATCCTTAATCGACTCTAGTTTAAAAACTACAAAACCTAGACTCTTCAAACCTGGACTTAATTGTTCTTTTCTAATAGCAGAATATTTAGAAACTTGTTTGGGATTTGTGAAACTTTTATCCGATTTGTGAAACTTGATAAACCCGGTAACTTTTAAGCTGTTGGTCGTTAATGTGACATAAATAGGTTATAATGATATTCATTCGGTCAGGACTTTACGCTGACACTAGCCACATGCATTGCAGGTAGACTGTAGTAAAACATTGATTAATGCCTGGTTTTAAAATTAGTTAATTGGACTTATAGTAGGTACTGGCATCGACCCTCTTTCCACTCAGGAATGGGAGAGAACGCATGCTGATCACAGAAAATGCCCTAACTTCCCACCATCAAAAGTCCTTTTCAGAATTTTTTTCTTTTTCGAAAAGCAACACCACTGTGCTAAAGTTTATTGATTTTCCTTTCCAATGATATCAATTTTATGTATGTTGAAGGAAATAAAACACTTTAGATTTCCCAGTAATTTTCTAAATTTTTTTAAAAGCCTGATCAGAATGCATTATTTATGCTAATTTGAACTCCCCTCCTGACACCACACCGAGACATTCTCCAAGAAAATCGATTCACGCGTCACGAACACATGACCAAATGAGCTAGCAGTGATATATTAAACCTTAAACTACAGGCTTTCTATACATACCCTGTTTGTCGAGGGTTTTATTTTTTAGTTTTTTTGTAAATCATAAAAGTATCAAAATCTCCAAATAGATTGTCAAATAGCGAATGATTTATAAAAAATAAACCCAACAAAATGGGTATCAAAATAAAGATTAATTTGTTAGCTTTAATATAATACTGGAACCACACCTGCAGAATCAATGTGCGTAACGCGCCAAGCATATCATCACCTAAAGCAGGGGCCACCAACTCCAGTCCTCGAGGGCTACCATCCTGTAACTTTTAGATGCGTCTCTGCTCAAACACACCTGGATCAAATAAACTGCTCATTTCCAGCCTATTGCAGAGAGGAATGAATGTTGGTGAGGGAATTCAGACATTTTGGAGCAGAGGTGAATCTAAAAGTTGCAGGATTGTAGCCCTTGAGGACTGGAGTTGGTGACCCCCTGACCTAAAGCGACCTGCCCCTCTAGCATACAATGATGCCACCTTCTGTGGCTGCTGCTGACTGTTCGGATCATGACTCTAATCCGGACGTACTAATTCCCTTCCTGGGTAAGTTAGACTCACCTTCTTACATCATATATCTTTAAAGTAGGGCTGTTGTAAACGAATATTTTAGTAATCGAGTAATCTATCGATTATTCTTACGATTAATCGAGTAATCGGATAAAAAAATTTTATAAAATAAAATATTGGTAAATCTGGCGTAATACCGGTGTTCCTATTGGATATCAATATCAGTCCAATTTTTCATTTTTGAGCTTCCGTAACAGTTACTATTCTGGAGTTTAGAAAACTACCCTGTAACAATAATAGCTCACTTTCTAAGTTAACCTGAAGAAAAGTTAGACAAAGTTCTGAAATTATATTCAATTAAAAGATAAAGAGCCAGGTTCACAAATACGCTGATAAAAAATGTCTATGATCCAGCTTTTAGTTTATGTATTCATCTTCAGTGAGTTTAATGGATGAATTCCCACCTTGCCCCAAACCTGTCAAGCTTTGGGTTTGAGAATATGGGAAATGTCACCTGGAGTTGGGGAAGTAGGGGGCAGGCGAACAAACAAACGTAATGTGGATGTGGGGGATGGGAGGGGAAGGGAGGGAGAGAGAGAGGAAGAGAGAGACCAGGGGACGAAAGTAAGAAGGGAGGGAGCAATTCGGTATATTTACAGCACCTTCGTCAGTCACAATCAGAAACTCATCTACCAGCCATGTAACATCATGATAATTTTCGCCACCTGTTTGTTGAGACTGGGGTGATGTGAAATTTATTGTGCAGTTTGTCCATAAAGCTACACTTACACTGTAACCATCAACTGCTCAGCCTCCCTTCGTCTTCAGTCTATCTGCTCATCTGTATAAATACTCCTGCAGCGCTCTTCCTGCCATTCGCTTTGAACCAGCAAATCCCGGAGAAAGGCTGCCGTACTACAGGCATTGCATCAGGTGTTTTAAGGATGCTTATTGGTCCCCCAAAAATCATGAAAACCCGGCATTATATTCACTCAATAAAATCCCCACGGGCTGAACTTGAAGATTGGACATTATGCCGCTAACACTTAACTTTCATCAACCACTGAGAGGAGGAAGTCAGAGCTCCGCTCAAAGCAAATAATGTTCCGGCCGGAACACGGTGCGCTAAATAATAAAACATAAATTAACGAAGCTTCGAGGCAGGTAAATTTTCCTCAGGGAATTTTAATAATTGAGGTACTCGAATCACTCGAGGAATTGTTTCAGCCCTACTTTAAAGCAATATAAAGTTAAAAGTTAGTGTTATTTTGATATGTGGTTGTATTTAGTATTTAATGGGGTGTGAGGAGGCGGTTTCTGCCGAGCTTACCAGCAGCCAATCAGAGTGGAAAAAAATATTCTTATTTTGTGCCATTTTCTAGTTGTTAAATATTCCACAAAATGATCAGATAAAAGATGTTCAACATGCCAGTTTAAACTTTGAACTATTTGCAAAACGACTGAGCTCTGCAACATTAAAACATGGATAGAACTGTAACTACATTAATNATATGTAAGAAAAGAGGAGCTAGATTCTTCAGTGCTTCAACATGAACAGCAGCCACCAGAACATTTACCAACTGGACAGGACCAGAAGGACCTCTGCAGCAGTCAGGAGGGAGAGCAGCTTGTCCAGAAGCAGTTTGTTGCTTTGATTGAGACTTCTACTCTTCAGGAAGATGATATGAGTGAAGAAGAGACGAGAACAGAGCAGCTTTCCCTTCATATCTCTCCAGTGGTTGAGAGCAAAGATCAGGAAGGAAGCAGCTCCTCTGTGTCAGAGAGTCAGTCTGATACTGGAACAAAGAAAAGACCTTTCAAATGTGACATTTGTGGGAGACGTTACACACAACAGTATAACTTGAAAAACCATTACAGAACCCACACTGGTGAGGGACTTTTTTCATGTGAAACATGTGGAAAAAGTTTCTCTGTAATTAGAAATTTAAATCGTCACAAGAGAATTCATACAGGTGAGAAACCTTTTTCATGTCAGATATGTGGAAAGAGTTTCTCTCAAAGTAGTACTTTAAATGTCCACAAGAGAATTCATACAGGTGAGAAACCTTTTTCGTGCCAGATATGTGGAAAGAGTTTCTGTCAAGTTAGTATTTTAAATCGTCACAAGACAATTCATACAGGTGAGAAACCTTTTTCATGCCAGATATGTGGAAAGAGTTTCTCTCGAATTGGTGATTTAAAGGAGCACAAGAGAATTCATACACGTGAGAGGCCTTTCTCATGCCAGTCATGCGGAAAGCTTTTCTCTCGAATTAGGTATTTAAATCGTCACAAGACAATTCATACAGGTGAGAAGCTTTTTTCATGCCAGTTGTGTGAGAAAAGCTTCTATCGAAGGGATAATTTGATCATTCACATGAAAACCCATACAGGTCAGGGGCCACTTTGAAGCCCAACCTGTGAAAAAAATCCATCCATCCATCCATCCATCCATCCATTCATCCATTCATTCATTCATTCATTCATTCATTTATTTTCTTATCTGGGGTCCGTGCCCGGAACACCTCACCAGGGAGGCATCCTGACCAGATGCCCCTCAACTGGCTCCTCTCGACATGAAAGAACAGTGGCTCTGCACCGAGTCCCTCCTGGATGACTGAGCTTCTCTCTCTAAGGGAGAACCCAGCCACCCTTCGGAGAAAACCCGTTTCTGCCGCTTGTACCCGGACCTCGTTCTTTTGGTCATGACCCAAAGCTCATGACCATAGATGAGGGTAGGAACGTAGATCGACTGGTAAATCGAGAGCTTCGCTTTTTGGCTCAGCTCTCTCTTCACCACGAAGGACCGGTACAGCGCCTGTACAGACGCTGCACCAGTCCGCCTGTCAATCTCCTGAAATATGGAGAAAAAAGTGTTCTTTCATGCTGGTAAACTGAATTTCTACAGGAAACAAGGACATAAACGTGAGAATTAATCATTAACTCACACGAATTCACTGTAATAAATATTAAACTCTGTCTTGGATTATTTCACTTTGCATAACATTAGACCCTCACCTATTTTTGGTTGTTCATTTATGAATGTTTTATTATCAAAGCCTTTCAACTGGTTTGGAAGTTTATATATTGAAGCTCTATGCTACTTGACATGCTACTGGCTGACTTTTACAAAGTAGCCAATCAGGACGCTTTCAGCATCCTCCTCAGATTTCCACGATGGACATCTGCAAGACAAATGTTTGTCATGAGTAACACCAACTTTTCATGGTTTGTTGTTGAATTTCATGTATAAATTTATGTGCTGCTTGGATGTATCAAACACCTTAATAAAAGCTCTGACATATACAACATATAGCGATATTAGATATAGATATTTTACCTCTTGGAATAATCGTTTATCTGCTTTGTGATGTGTTTTTTTCTTTACTTAATGATGTGTGTATTTTATTTTTTTAAATATCACGTCTACTTTTTGTCTAGAAATAAAGACTTGTGAATAATACGAAGTTGTATTTTAGTTAAAACACATCTGGTTAAATTAGACAAATTATTCAATATCAGGCATTAAGATAATGTACCAGAGCATTTAAAACCACATCAACAGCAGCAATATAAGGAGAAATAAGAGAAATGCTGTTAGATTTAAGAAGCCAAAACTAGAAATAAATTATTGGTTAAATTTACAAGGTAATAACTTTAATCATCCAACTTGGGAAATTTTAAATCCATGTTGGGAAAAAGAAAAGAAAAATGAGGAATTTTGGATGGATAATTGAAAAGAAAAGAAAATAATTTCAATTGAATAGTTTAGAAATTAGAAATTTTAGAAATTAGATATTGATAATTTAAAATTATCAATATCAATTATACAACCACCATGGTTTCTACCAGAAGAAATAGTAGATATGTCAATAAAGGGAAAAGAAACAAGATAAATGTTACACCATAGATAATTATTCAGTACAATTACATTTAAACAATTATCAATATATTCAAATCTATACAGATGCATAAAAAATAACAGAAAAATGGGAATAGCTTTTGTAGAACCAGAATTCAATACAAAAATAGGAAAACGAATTACAGATGGATTATCAGTATACACAGGAGAAATGTTGGCAATATTATTAGCTTTACAGTGGATAGAAGACATAAAACCATTAAAAACAATATGTTCAGATTCAAGCTCTGCATTATTAAGTTTAACATGTTATCTAGATAGTAGGACGGACATTTTTTTAGAAATATTTCATACATTATTCAGAATACAAAATATGGGTTTGATAGTTCTATTTGTGTGGGTTCCAGCACATATTGGAGTAGAAGGAAATGAGAGGGCAGATAAAAAGCCAATTCAAAATCCTACTAGTTTTAAAAAAGTAAATATGAGGGAAATTGTATTGTTAAACAAAAACTGATGAACGAATGGCAAAAAGGTGGGATGAAAAAAAACATAGTAGGAGAAAGAAGAAATGGAAAAGAAGAAAGAGTGACAAAGTTGAAAATTGGACACTTTTGAAAATTTGAAAGCACAATACTTGCAAATGTGATCACTGTGGAAATTATGAAGCAACAGAGCATGTTATACTAGAATGTTANACATTAACACTGACATGAAAAATAATATTGAAGAAATAAATATATCAAATCTAATTAAAACATAAATAAGTGATCAGTTCTTTACTGTTATGATCTGTAAGATATATTTATTCTCAGTATTAGATGTGGTTCAACAAACCCATGGCACTTCAACAATATTATTTTACCTTTCATCTGGAAATAGTGTCTGTTTATTCTTGCCATACAGTCCTCTGTATTAATTATTGCTCGAAAGGTCTTGCCATACCAGTTTATTCCTCTGTATTTACTTTAGTTTCTTAGTTTATTCTTGCATTTTATTCTTCATTCATTTCCATTTAGTTTCCTCTGATTAATATTATCCTCTCTTGGTTTATTGCTGTGTCCACTTTAGTTTCTTTCCTGTTGCTAGATTTATTTTATTGTTTATTGACCACCAGTAATCTTCACTCATCACCTGCTGCGCTGCCTAATCGTCATGTTTCACATCATGTGTTGATTTTTCACTGTTCAGCGTCGGATTCTCTGTTTTTATGCTATAATTCACATCTAGTTCGTCGCTCCGTTTTATGTCCCACTTCTCCTGTTTTAGAGTTTTGCGCAATGTTTGCGTCGTTTTTTTGGGGGGTTTTTTAACCCCCTAAGGTGCAGGGCGGTCGGGAAGCGTATCGATGGGGAAAAGGCAGACTGACATAAACCTTTTAAAACAACGGAAACAATTTCTGCATTCTGATTATTGAAATTTAAAAGTGCTGTTTTGTTCCATCACCCCCGTTTCATACCGGACCTTACAGCACCGGTGTTAACGCTATAAAATGAACGCTCTCTGTTGTGGTATCACCCATGGAGGGATTTCTTTATTTGAATGGGTTCATTTTTCAGAGGGATACACAGTGAGGTGATTTTAGCTACCAGTAGCAGGAGAACGGAGCTGCGCCAAGAAACTAACAGAAGCTAACAAACACTAAATAGAAGATACAGTTGCAGCCATCGATACAGTTGCAGCCAAAATGGATGTCTTTATAATGTTCAGCAGCTTTGTTTACATGTAGTAAATAAGTTTTATTGAAATCCAATGAAAAATAAAAATTTGGGGAGTGGTCAAAAAATACTCAATTTTGTCTATTTTCGAAAAAAAATTTCCGTCAGTCAAATTAGCTTTGGAAGCATTTTTGCAGCCAAATATTTATTTGCCAGCCCCAGACCCCTACAAAAAATTGGGCTTGTTAAAACCACATAGCAGGCTGGGAAAATAGCTTTTGGAGCTTGGTTTCAACATACATGTTTAAATATGAAATTTGTTTAATTTTTCAAAATGAGACTTTTTTAAGAACCTTCATTTTAAAAGTAAGCTATTTGTAGTGTGCATTGTCTTGTTTTGCAATATGATTTACATATATTTAAAGAATATCATTACAAATAAGTGCCAAATTGATTAAATTTTTAAATAATTAGCTTTCAAAAACCCCATCTTTTTCTACTCAAAGGTGGATTTGTAGGAATTTACACCTACCCCTCAAGATCTCAAAAACAGACATAATAGGCTGAAATGTTTTCTGCTGTTTTCTGGTAATACACTTAATAGAAAAATGCATTTAGAGTACTAAAAATCTAAAGAAAAAAAATTGGCTGCCGGTACCTACTTGTAGCCATTATTTTGTGCCCATTGTTGGATACCAAACGGCACGATTGAACCCAATCAAACCCGTTATACGTAGGATTTCTGTCGGCTATGTGGTCTCAGGTTTTGAAAATGGGCCGACAATAAGCCGATAGTTCTAAAATCGTGTAGTGTGAGCTGGGCATTACGATGAAGAA
Organism: Poecilia formosa; assembly: GCF_000485575.1. Classification (NCBI taxonomy): domain Eukaryota; kingdom Metazoa; phylum Chordata; class Actinopteri; order Cyprinodontiformes; family Poeciliidae; genus Poecilia; species Poecilia formosa. Next base: position 8,918 of record NW_006800592.1, on the reverse strand, counting down.
ATCAGGAAGGGAGGGTCAGTGGAGAGCACCGGAGTTGAGCCATTTTTTTCATCCAATGTCGTTAATAGAAAGAGGAAAAAGGCAGGAAGAGACGGTAAGCCGATAAATTAAAATGAGGTCGGTAACTTTCATTTATCGTACATTTATTTGATTTATTGTTTATCGCGACAGGCCTACACAGAACAAAGGAATGAAACAAATAAGGGCAATATTGTTTCTTATATTAAGTGAGCCACAGAGCCACTTGCAGGTCTGGAGCTGCAGGTTCACATCCTTGATGTAGCAGAGCAACGTTGTGATCCTCTTTAGCTGAAGCTAAAATGCTACATCTTCATTTTTAATTCATTGTTAAAGGTAAAAAATAAATAAAATTGGTATAAAGCTGATCAACTTTAAAATGTGAGGTCACAAGTGAGATTAAAAACAAAATGTATTGTCTTAACGTAGGTTGAGTTCTTCACTGTATGAATACGTTGTAAATAAAAAATTGTATGAATCTGTACTTCTGGATTAAAATATTTTGAACATTTTTGCCACAGCTCCAAATTAGTGTGGAGGACACTTTACCTGCTTTTCAGTTCAACTCTTCAAGATAATTTTAGATGAATCGCATGATGCCTACAGACCAGAATCTCCATGGAAAACTAGGCTGATCCATGAGATAGTCATCAATTAAGTTATGTTACTGATGGTGTTTTTCTTCCCACAGACCTCCAACAGCCAAGTGTCTCAAATAAGGAGAAAGCTTCTGTCATCCAACAAGTCTGGAGCCTGGCAAGTAGGTCCAGTCAGGACCAGAAAAAACATCAGTGGACTGAAGAGGAACAGATGGAACCAGAACCTAAATGGATTAAAAAAGAAGAGGAGGAACCAGAACCTACACTGTTTAAACATGAGGAAATAGAATATCCACTANTAGTGCTGGAAATTTGGAATACAACGTGTAAATTCTTCATTTATAATCTCATCCAGCCTTTATTGAAGTTTCACAAATCAGAAAAAGGTTTCAGAAATCCCAAACATGGTTTTAAATATCCAGCTTGAATAGGAGAATAATCTATTCCAGGTTTGAAGTGTCTAGGAGTTGTAGTTTTTTAATTAGAGTAGATCATTCATTGGCAATCCAGATGCCAAAAAATGGTGAAAATTGAACTTCATTGACTTTTCACAAATCAGATAAAGGTCTCACAAATCCCAAACATGGTTATAAATATTCTGCTATTATAGCAGAATAATCTAGTTCAGGTTTGAAGAGTCTAGGAGTTGTATATTTTTAATTAGACCAGTTCTAATGTGATCCAGATGCCAAAAAATTGTGAAAATCTAACTATATTGAGTTTTCACAAATCAGGAAAAAGTTTCTCAAAACCCAAACATGGTTTTAAATATCCAGCATGAAGAGCAGAATAATCTAGTCCAGGTTTGAAGAGTCTCGGTGTCGTAGTTTTTTAATTAGAGCAGTTTTAGTGTGATCCAGATGCCAAAAAATAGTGATTATCGAACTTTGAGTTTTCACAAATCAGGAAAAGGTTTCACAAATCACTAACATGGTTATAAATATTCTGCTGTTAGAGCAGAATAATCTAGTCCAGGTTTGAAGAGTCTAGGAGTTGTAGTTTTTTTTTTAAATTAGAGCAGTTGTAGTAATGAAAGAGGTGCCAAAAATGGTGAAAATCTAACTTTATTGAGTTTTCACAAATCAGAAAAAGGTTTCACAAATCCCAAACATGGTTTTAAATATCCAGCTTCAAGGGGAGAACAATCTATTCTAGGTTTGAAGAGTTGTAGTTTTTTAATTAGACCAGTTCTAATGTGATTCAGATGCCAAAAAATGAAAACTAAATAAACTTTATTTAGTTTTCACAAATCAGGAAAATGTTTCACAAATCACTAACATGGTTTTACATATTCTGCTATTAGAGCAGAATAATCTAGTCCAGGTTTGAAGTGTCTAGGTGTAGTAGTTTTTAAACTAGAGTTGATTAAAAATGTGGAAAGTAGCGGAAAGTAGTGAAAAATTAAGTGGAATCGCCCTTTAACTATTGGAAGCTGGAATTGAAAACCAACTTCAGCTTCGTTTGCTGCAGTTCTCTTACAGAGAGACCTGGAGATGTGTTGACCTCCTGCACCATCCTCCTCAGTGTGTGGTGTTGAGAAAACCTCATCCAACATCGTCTCTCACACGTCCAGTTGTTTAACTAAATGTACAGTCTGATCAGTCATAAATAGGTTTAAATTTTAGACCGGACTTTTCAATCTTCTCTTGCATCCACTTCCTTTTGAACATCAAGACAGCCGCCTAATTAAAAGAAATGCCCTCTTCTTTGTCCTTAATGAATAGCGGCTTAGAGAAACAAGTGTCTTTGTCTGATCACATTTATAATCCAGAGAACCAGAATGCCATGTTTTACTGATTAAAGTTTCTGCAGTCTGATCAACTTTAAAAAGTGAGGTTACAAGTGAGATTAAAAACATATTGTCTTAATGTACAATGAGTTCTTTACTGTTGAATGCCACAAAATTAAGAATTAATTTGTAAACTCAAAAAACTTTATGAAACTGTACTGTGGGACTGAAGACTTTTGAACTGTACAACTGTAACTTAGTGTGGAGGTCACTGTACCTGCTCTTCAGTTAAACTTCACAAACTAATTTTAGATGAACTGTATGATGCCTACAGACCAGAATCTGCAGGGAAAACCAGGCTGATCCATGAAATCGACATCAATTAAATTATATTAATGATGTCATCCTTTGTTCCCACAGACCTCCAACAGCCAAGTGTCTCCAATGAGGAAAAAGCTTCTGCCATCCAACAAGTCTGGAGCCTGGCAAGTAGGTCCAGTCAGGACCAGACAGAAGCAGAACATCAGTGGACTGAAGAGGAACAGATGGAACCAGGACCTAAATGGATTAAAAGAGAAGAGGAGGAACCAGAACCTACACTGTTCAAACATGAGGAAATAGAATATCCACTAACATATGTAAGAAAAGAGGAGCTAGATTCTTCAGTGCTTCAACATGAACAGCAGCCACCAGAACATTTACCAACTGGACAGGACCAGAAGGACCTCTGCAGCAGTCAGGAGGGAGAGCAGCTTGTCCAGAAGCAGTTTGTTGCTTTGATTGAGACTTCTACTATTCAGGAAGATGATATGAATGAAGAAGAGACAAGAACAGAGCAGCTTTCCCTTCGTGTCTCTCCAGTGGTTGAGAGCAAAGATCAGGAAGGAAGCAGCTGCTCTGTGTCAGAGAGTCAGTCTGATACTGGCACAAAGAAAAGATCTTTCAAATGTGACATTTGTGGAATATGTTACACACAAAAGAAGAAGTTGAAAAACCATTACAGAACCCACACTGTTGAGAGACTTTTTTCATGTGAAACATGCGGAAAAGGTTTCACTGGAATAAGTAATTTAAAAGTGCACAAGAGAATTCATACAGGTGAGAAGCCTTTTTCATGTCAGTCATGCGGAAAGAGTTTCTCTCAAATTGGTAGTTTAAATCTCCACAAGAGAATTCATACAGGTGAGAAGCCTTTTTCATGCCAAATATGTGGAAAGAGTTTCCGTGCAATTAGTCACTTAAATGTCCACAAGAGAATTCATACTGGTGAAAGACCTTTTTCATGCCAAACATGCGGAAAAAGTTTCTCGCGAATGAGTCACTTAAATCATCACAAGAAAACTCATACAAACGAGAAGCCTTTTTCATGCCAGTTTTGTGAAAAAAGCTTCTATCGAAAGGATAAGTTGACCAATCACATGAAAACGCATACGGGGGGCCGCTTTGAAGCCAAATCTGTAAAACAAAAAAGTTATTTGTAATTGATTACTTAATTATTCTCATTAGAATCCATATGTAGGAGTTGGGATTTCCACATGAAATATGGAGGGAAAAAAAAGAGTTCTTTTATACTGGTAAACTGAATTTCCACATGAAATAAATACACAAAAATGAGAATTAGTCATTTAACTCGCACAGATTTAGTATAAGAAATATTAAATATTTCACTTTGCAAAATACATTGGACCTTCATCTATTTTTGGTTGCCCATTTATGGATTTTTTTTATTGTGGTGCATATCTATGAAATTTGTTAAAGTATATTTAGAATATTCAAAACCAGTTCAACTGGTTTGTAAGTGTAAATATTGAGGTGCCATGTTACTTAACATGCCACTGATTTACTTTTGCAAAGTAGCCAATCGGGACGCTTTCAGAATCCTGAATCTAGAATCCTCCTTAAAATTTGACTTTCAGATGGAAATGTTTGTCATGAGTAACATACCAACTTTTCATGCTTTACTGAATAATTTCATGTATCAATTTATGTGCCGCTTGGATGTATCAAAGAACTTATAAAGAGCTCTAAAACTACAACATATATTAGATATATTTCTAGCTTTTTAACAGTTGGAATAATTATCTGCTTTGTGATTTGTCATTTTTTACTTGAAATGTGCATTTCATTTTTTTCTCAATGGTATGGACTATCTTTTGTTTCAAAATAAAAACTTGTGAATTAATACGAAGTTGTTTTTCCCCATTTATCGTCAGCTGCACTCCAGTTCAATAGGGGGCGGTATTGCACCAATTTCCTTCTTTGCCCACCGCCAAAAAAACATCGAAGAAGAAGCCCGCATGAGCTTGTCTAGAAAACTGCTGCGTTGTCCCATCTGAGCTAATATGTCAGCAACCATGTCTTCAGTTCAGCATCTCAGAGAGTTTATCAGAGAGCGACTAACTGCTGCTGCTCAAGAAATCTTCACAGAGG
>NW_006800592.1:0-3885 GCF_000485575.1 Poecilia formosa | reverse complement strand
TTTAGCTGCTAGCTCTGATGCTACAGAGGCTAGCACAACCGTGTTTATGAGTCATTCGTAAATATCTCCAGTTATTAGTGCTGGATATGTGGAATACAACGTGTAAGTTCTTCATTTATAAACTCATACGTGATTTTGCAAATCAGAGCAGTAGAGAGTATTATGAAGGAGACGAGGAGACGCAGTATGAGCTGTGTTATTTTTTCATAAAGGCACAGAAAGCAACAGGGCCGAGCTCAAGTCGTGACACCGCACCTACTAATGGCACTTCCTCTGATACCTGTCGTTATTGGTAACAAGTGCCACTGTTTTCGGGGCTAGCTGTGACTGTTGCCACCATAGACATTGCCACCATGGGTGCCACTGGCTTCGGCAAATGGACCACATTTAATATTTCAGCAACCATGTCTGAAATATGGTTGCTTCGTCTGTCTTCGTCTTGAAGACAGACGAAGAAGAGAGAATTTTTCAGGGGTTTTTTCGCAGAAAGACTTATGTTAGCTGAATTCCTACACTTTTTGTATATCATGTATGATTCGTTCATCCTATTTATTCACCAAAGTTCATCTGAATAATCCAGCCGACTCCTTTCGTCTTTGAATTAATCAAATACACAACAGGTATCAAGGATGCCATTGGTTTCAGCACCTTTGTAACAGCTGAGTCTGGCCTCCACTAGAGCTGCTGTTGGGTGTCCAGGATGTTTCAGAGCTGTCACAACAAAGTTGTGTAAAACGTATATTGTAGAAATTAATAAAGTTTGAAAAAACATTTAAATGTAATGAAATATTATAATTTCTCATGGAGTAATAATATGTTATGTGATCCTGATGTTGCAAATTCACACGTTGACTAAACATGAATTTTACAGTAGACTTCAAATGATTTCAGAGAGGGATTTTATAATACACAAATATTTTAGTTCTTGGTTATTGAAAACTTAAATCATATGTTATTGCTGTTTAAAGTATTTACATACATTGGCTAATAAATATTGACAAATCAATTACTATGCATATACTTTGTGACATAAACTTTTAAAAATGTTGAAGCATATCTGCCAATTAAAATAATATGTAAATAGCACAATTTTCATTTAAAAAAGCATTTCCATCTTAAGTATAACCCAAAGTAATTTTTATTTCCAAAAATATGTAACAATCTTGTTCTTAATGTTGCTTAGGATTCACACATTGTCAAAGTTTTTGAGGTGTACATACTTTGTGTTTTGACTTACTTCAGTGTAACAAAAAATTGAAGATGGTTTAACTTGAAAGTGAAAGTCCTCCTGCTGCCTTGAAAATGCTGTTGAAATGCATTTTGTAGCTCAGATTTTATTCATTGTCTTACCTTTGAATAAGAAAACTTTTAAGACAATGTCCAGTACCAGAAACGAACACGGAGAAGCAGCCTTCATTTATGCCACACAAATCTGTAATGAACTTCACAATTAATGAAAAAGAGCAGATATTAAATTTATTAAATAATAACAAGTAATAACTCTTTAAAACTGGTTAACAGGCATTTTTGGAAAATTATGGTAACATGTTTTCCCAAAACTTTGCATTATCTTAAAAAAAAACACAAAGTTATAGTGGCTGCCTGGTCTATTAAGTAATAAACCAGGCAGCCACTATAACTTATGACATCCTGTGAACTGTCATGGAACCATGCTGAACATAATGTCACTCTGGAATTGTCAATATCTCATGTTGCCGCTGTCACCAATATTAACTAATAAGTCAATATTAGTGAACTTACCCGGTTTAATAATCAATAGCATTATATTAAGGTCATTGTATGAAAATAATTATAATCCGGAACTGACAGGAGCTTGTCAGCACTGACATACCATGGCCACCTAGTGTCAGTTGTAGTGGTAGCTATTATCAGCTGTCGCAGAAGAGGTCCCATCTGACATGCATTCAGTGCAGGTGTTGTCTTTCTCTGCTAAGTCGGAACACCGACTGTATATTTAAATATGTAAGAGAATTATGTTTTAATTCTCAATTATGTTTTAATTCTCAATTATGTTTTAATTCTCATGGCACATTAAGGTGTACCACCTTACTTGTGCCACTTGTGGCCATGGGTGCCACGGGCTGCTAACCTCATTCTGTCTGTTTCAGATAGAATGTAGTGTATGAATAACTTTAGTTCAAACAAATGAAATTAAGTGGCCACCTTACCCGGAAGCCCGTGGCACAAGTGGCATCTTACAGCAGCTGTCAACATGTTTTCACTGAGGCTCTTTATTGGAAACTGAAATTTGAGACTGTATCCAAATTAGACCAGGGCGTATTTGCTTTTTTTAGGGAACACAACACTTAAGAGGAAATGCAATACTTTGTGCCAGATCCACCGGTGTTTTCTTGAATTATAAATTCATTCATATTAAATATGTCACAGAAGCTGTCACCAAAGAATATTCTATTCCTATTCTATTGTTTTCCCCACTAAGCATATTTAAATATGCTGAAGTATGTATAATACAATTAAAAAATACTTTAAAAATACAATTGTTTATAAATGTAGCTGTTTGTATAAGGTTTCCAGTAACAAAACAGCGTGTTATGAAAAATTAAATGCGCAAATACGTCATTGTGCCTGTCAAACGTATAACGCTGAGTGGAGCGGTCGACCGCTCTGAGATGACCGCCCTAAATCTCGTCAGCGAAAATAGGCGAGAGCGGTCCGTGAGGCGTGGGAGGTGCCAGTATGAGGCAGCAGCAACCCTTGGAAGGTGCTGAAGTCAGTGACAACACTGACCGGTATCCCTGAAAACAGTGGCACTAATGGCAGGTGTCAGAGGAAGTGCCAGTATGAAGTGCCGAGGTCAGCCCAAGTCAGCCAAAGTCAATGACAACATTGAGAGCTAGCCCCGAAAACAGTGGCACTTGTGGTGCTTAATGGCAGGTGTCAGCGGAAGTGCCAGTATGAGGTGCCAAAGTTAACCAAAGTCAGTGACAACACTGACAGCTATCCCCGAAAACAGTGGCAGCCGTGACACATGGAAGTGCCTCTGTAGGTGCGGTGTCACGATTTGCACCTGCTGTTTCTCACAGAAAGGAATGAAACAAATAAGGGCAATATTGTTTCTTATATTAAGTGAGCCACAGAGCCACTTGCAGGTCTGGAGCTGCAGGTTGCACAGCCCTGATAGAGCAATGCTGTGATCCTATCTCTCTCCAGCTGATGCTAAAATGCTACATCTTCATTTTAATTTATTGTTGAAGGTAAAAGCTTAAATTGGTCTAAAGCACCAGTTAGATATGGTAAATAATAATTTAGTGTTATCCCTTCAGTTCAGGGCCCCAGACCAGTTCTACAGGGACACTAGAAAACTGTCAAAGTAGAAACATGCAAATGGTTTTCGGCAAATCTACATTTCTCAAATGTGTTTAATGAAATATCTCTCTGTCGCTGCAGATTTGTTCTGTGGGACATGTTCAAGTTAAATGGATCAGGTGTCTCCAACTTTGATGATAGGAAATTATTTCTTTGATGCCTACCGCATGATGCCTACAGACCAGAATCTGCAGGGGAAACTAGGTTGATCCATGAGATAGTAATCAGTTAAATTATATTAATGATGTTATTTGTTCCCACAGACCTCCAACAGCCAAGTGTCTCAAATGAGGAGGAAGATTCTGCCATCCAACAAGTCTGGAGTCTGGCAAGTGGGTCCAGTCAGGACCAGACAGAAGCAGAACATCAGTGGACTGAAGAGGAACAGATGGAACCAGAACCAAAATGGATTAAAAAAGAAGAGGAGGAACCAGAACCTACACTGTTTAAACATGAGGAAATAGAATATTCACTAATGTATGTAAGAAAAGAGGAGCTAGATTCTTCAGTGCTTCAACATGAACAACAGCCACCAGA